>NC_137146.1:31209435-31211700 GCF_949319135.1 Squalius cephalus
TAGGGTTAGGGTTAGGGTTAGGGTTAGGGTTAGGGTTAGGGTTAGGGTTAGGGTTAGGGTTAGGTTAGGGTTAGGGTTAGGGTTAGGGTTAGGGTTAGGGTTAGGGTTAGGGTTAGGGTTAGGGTTAGGGTTAGGGTTAGGGTTAGGGTTAGGGTTAGGGTTAGGGTTAGGGTTAGGGTTAGGGTTAGGGTTAGGGTTAGGGTTAGGGTTAGGGTTAGGGTTAGGGTTAGGGTTAGGGTTAGGGTTAGGGTTAGGGTTAGGGTTAGGGTTAGGGTTAGGGTTAGGGTTAGGGTTAGGGTTAGGGTTGGGTTAGGGTTAGGGTTAGGGTTAGGGTTAGGGTTAGGGTTAGGGTTAGGGTTAGGGTTAGGGTTAGGGTTGGGTTAGGGTTAGGGTTAGGGTTAGGGTTAGGGTTAGGGTTAGGGTTAGGGTTAGGGTTAGGGTTAGGGTTAGGGTTAGGGTTAGGGTTAGGGTTAGGGTTAGGGTTAGGGTTAGGGTTAGGGTTAGGGTTAGGGTTAGGGTTAGGGTTAGGGTTAGGGTTAGGGTTAGGGTTAGGGTTAGGGTTAGGGTTAGGGTTAGGGTTAGGGTTAGGGTTAGGGTTAGGGTTAGGGTTAGGGTTAGGGTTAGGGTTAGGGTTAGGGTTAGGGTTAGGGTTAGGGTTAGGGTTAGGGTTAGGGTTAGGGTTAGGGTTAGGGTTAGGGTTAGGGTTAGGGTTAGGGTTAGGGTTAGGGTTAGGGTTAGGGTTAGGGTTAGGGTTAGGGTTAGGGTTAGGGTTAGGGTTAGGGTTAGGGTTAGGGTTAGGGTTAGGGTTAGGGTTAGGGTTAGGGTTAGGGTTAGGGTTAGGGTTAGGGTTAGGGTTAGGGTTAGGGTTAGGGTTAGGGTTAGGGTTAGGGTTAGGGTTAGGGTTAGGGTTAGGGTTAGGGTTAGGGTTAGGGTTAGGGTTAGGGTTAGGGTTAGGGTTAGGGTTAGGGTTAGGGTTAGGGTTAGGGTTAGGGTTAGGGTTAGGGTTAGGGTTAGGGTTAGGGTTAGGGTTAGGGTTAGGGTTAGGGTTAGGGTTAGGGTTAGGGTTAGGGTTAGGGTTAGGGTTAGGTTAGGGTTAGGGTTAGGGTTAGGGTTAGGGTTAGGGTTAGGGTTAGGGTTAGGGTTAGGGTTAGGGTTAGGGTTAGGGGTTAGGGTTAGGGTTAGGGTTAGGGTTAGGGTTAGGGTTAGGGTTAGGGTTAGGGTTAGGGTTAGGGTTAGGGTTAGGGTTAGGGTTAGGGTTAGGGTTAGGGTTAGGGTTAGGGTTAGGGTTAGGGTTAGGGTTAGGGTTAGGGTTAGGGTTAGGGTTAGGGTTAGGGTTAGGGTTAGGGTTAGGGTTAGGGTTAGGGTTAGGGTTAGGGTTAGGGTTAGGGTTAGGGTTAGGGTTAGGGTTAGGGTTAGGGTTAGGGTTAGGGTTAGGGTTAGGGTTAGGGTTAGGGTTAGGGTTAGGGTTAGGGTTAGGGTTAGGGTTAGGGTTAGGGTTAGGGTTAGGGTTAGGGTTAGGGTTAGGGTTAGGGTTAGGGTTAGGGTTAGGGTTAGGGTTAGGGTTAGGGTTAGGGTTAGGGTTAGGGTTAGGGTTAGGGTTAGGGTTAGGGTTAGGGGTTAGGGTTAGGGTTAGGGTTAGGGTTAGGGTTAGGTTAGGGTTAGGGTTAGGTTAGGGTTAGGGTTAGGGTAGGGTTAGGGTTAGGTAGGGTTAGGGTAGGTTAGGGTTAGGGTTAGGGTTAGGGTTAGGGTTAGGGTTAGGGTTAGGGTTAGGGTTAGGGTTAGGGTTAGGGTTAGGGTTAGGGTTAGGGTTAGGGTTAGGTTAGGGTTAGGGTTAGGGTTAGGGTTAGGGTTAGGGTTAGGGTTAGGGTTAGGGTTAGGGTTAGGGTTAGGTTAGGGTTAGGGTTAGGGTTAGGGTTAGGGTTAGGGTTAGGGTAGGGTTAGGGTTAGGGTTAGGGTTAGGGTTAGGGTTAGGGTTAGGGTTAGGGTTAGGGTTAGGGTTAGGGTTAGGGTTAGGGTTAGGGTTAGGGTTAGGGTTAGGGTTAGGGTTAGGGTTAGGGTTAGGGTTAGGGTTAGGGTTAGGGTTAGGGTTAGGGTTAGGGTTAGGGTTAGGGTTAGGGTTAGGGGTTAGGGTTAGGGTTAGGGTTAGGTTAGGGTTAGGGTTAGGTAGGGGTTAGGGTTAGGGTTAGGGTTAGGGTTAGGGGTTAGGGTTAGGATAGGGTTAGGGTTAGGGTTAGGGTTAGGGTTAGGGTTAGGGTTAGGGTTAGG
>NW_027645861.1:0-26791 GCF_949319135.1 Squalius cephalus
AAGAAGCCCTTTTAAAAAAAGTAGTTAAATTATAAGAAAAAACATAACCATTGAAGCTATTTATATAGGACACACTATGTTATATTTTAAAATATACTATACTATCAGATTGCATGATTTTGTTACAGAGCAGTTACATTGTCATCATTCAACTTTAACAGATGCATTTACACTAAACAGAATGAATACAACTAGAAAACAAATTTTTTTTTTTTTTTTTTTTTTTTTTTTACAGAAACACTGAACTAAATATTCTTTGTACAGACACAATGAATTGGTTATTTTACATTCTGCCCGAACCAAATAAACCACTAAAATGGAAATTAATCTTTGTAATGCTACATATGAGAGAAAGAACAAACACTGCAACAAAAAAAGTGTAGAATTCTTATGAAATACAAAGGACACTCGCTGGAAAAATAATAGTTTGTGACTGGAAATATTGCAAAGAAAAAAAAAACAGGTAAACTATTGTCACACTACTGAGACATATTATGTATCATCACTATTATCATCACTTTTCAGCAATGTAGAGTCAAAGTCACACTTATAAGAAACAAGGAAGTTAAAGCCTAATCACCTCTTGAGTCTTTATAAAGCTGTGGTGACTGCACTCCCCTCACCCAAGTGTTCACTGTCAATAATTCATATTTCATTTAAAACCCATCACTACCGAGATCACAGTGTTTGTTATTGCACACAGGAAAATTACTTCAGCAGGAGTGCAAGAGCAGAACATCAACAGATTGTTTGTCTTCATGTAACTGTCATTCAGTACTTTTCTTTTGTGTAAAGAGAACAAATAGAGATGATATAACAAGAAAGAATCAATGAGAGAGACTGTCAGAATTTTCATATTAAAATGGAACAGAGGAGGGAAAAAAGACACAAAGGATTTGTTATTCTGGCAGACTGCTCGGTCAGTCGATATGTCCACAGATTATTCAGATTAGTGAGAGGTTTAACTCCACTCATTGACTTGACGAAGGTTTCGTCCGGTTAAAAAGCTGACACAGTCCATTACGAATAACATTCTGCTATTGATTAGTTTATTCCGAGAGAAACTCTTCTACATCTCTCTCTCACTCTCTCTCTCTCTGGCTTTCCAGCCTCATTACACAGCTGTGTAAATTATGTGTGTATTATGTAACCCCACAAGGTGCATACAATTATTTTTATGAGTACAGTTAAAAGTTTTTCTAACTAAATAGTATCAATATGGTACATATATAGTCGGCCAGATGCACTGCTGTATCTGAGTAATTGGCTGACTTTGTCAATACCGAGGGTTTCACTCAGCATTTAGGCACAAATTCAAAGCTGGGACCAGGGTTGTGCACCATTCAGAATTTAATTAGAAATGCTTTTTAAATCCATATAACTGCAATTTGTAAATAGAAAAGTTGTAAGAAGATGGATGGATGGATGGATGGATGGATGGATGGATGGATGGATGGATGGATGGATGGATGGATGGATGGATGGATAGAAAAGTTGTAAGAAGATAAAAGATGGAGAGATGGATTGATAAGTTTTAAGAAGATAGATAGATAGATAGATAGATAGATAGATAGATAGATAGATAGATAGATAGATAGATAGATAGATAGATAGATAGATAGATAGATAGATAGATAGATAGATAGATAGATAGATAGATAGATAGAAAAGTTGTAATAAGATGAATGGATGGATGGATGGATGTTTCACCTTTGTTTGTGGTGTGGGCAATTCAATTCAAAGTCACACTTGTAAACTTGAATGACTCTGGACTGATTGGGTTCTAGGTAAGAAAAGCCCAGTCTCTTCAGCTTGTATAAGTTTGCTTTAAAATATAAATACAAGGAGGCACAGCGAACTCCTTTTTTATTGGGTTTATAAAAGTCTATTGATCGATCATTAAGGAACTGTCCAGGTCTCAACGCACAACATGTAGAACCTGTTTGTATAGCTTGCTGAGTAACCAAATAATTTCTCAGCCTCTATTTATTAGAGATGCAAATGCCCTATAGCACGAAGGACAGAATGGATGAGCCATGATATTTGTCAGACTAATGGCCAATTAAGCCCCTCTAAACAAGAAGGTAGGAGATTAGAATCTCGCCGACCCCCTCTGAGACATTAAGTGCGTTTACATGCACTTTAAAAGTTCGATTTCAGTTAGACTAAAACAATAATTTGTCTTTTTACAATGTTATGTTAACTGTCCGACCAAAATAATGCCAATTACTCAGACTACAAAAGTAATTCCTTTGCCAAATGATGAGATGATTTAATTAAAAAAAATAGTAATAAAGCAAAGGTGTGAAAAATAACTAGCCTTAACTTAAACAATAATACTACGCAAATGAAAAAATGGCAACATATCAAATCCATTAATATTACTGTCAAAGCTAATGTATCTTACACCACACAGACAGTCAACATCATTCAGCTTCAATATTTGAAAAAAATATGGAACCTTATCTTGAACTCTGTTTTCAACCTTAAATATAACTGTACATGTAAACTTACAGCATGAGAAATCTGTTTTCCCCAGTCAAACTTAGAAAACAGAGGCTGCTTCCTGTAGGAAACTCTGAGAAGTGTTTTGCAAAACTTACAGCAGTATCATTTTCAGTTTAAACTGCATTCTGAACAAATTTATTTCTTCTCAGAATGTATTTTCGCAGTGTTTTAGACATTTAACATGGTCTTTTAAATACACATCAACAATTTCTTAGTGACCAACACTTTCAGCTCCACACTGAATCAACTTTTCCCAGCGTGCGTGACCTAAAATAAAACTTTCAACATGGGGGCTCGGTGCACGACTTAGTCCACAAATGTATTGAAACCAGGCCCGTTGTATGTTGCCAAACTATTCTGTGGTTTTCTGGAGTTTAGACGACTCTCCTGTGATCTAAGATGGCTTGGAAATTGGATCTTGGCCTATAATAAGCAGGGCTGGAGAACCGTGGGCCGCCTCAGCCAAAGAACAGAGACATGAATAGGTCCCAGGAACACTGGGTCACACAAAGCCTTGATTGACTGGATCAGATGCTTGGTACGATCAGATACTTGGGCCCGGTTGAAATCAAAGGGAGGTGGGCTCTTTTAAGCACACATCGGGGGGAAAGGGTGGGGGGCCGAGGCTCAGTTCTAAAGAGCCGAAAGATCCTGTCGTCTGACGCACTGAAGTCCTGCGGAATCGGAAGGTCAGCGCAGCTTTTCTGAACATGACAAATAATGCCCACAGAAACTGCTAAAGTACTCCAAATCCCGCTAATGTGCTCTGGGATATTAAACCGAGAGAGAGGGAGAGGTTTTTAAGGAAGACGGTAGGTGCAGTCCCATCGTTCTCTTCATTACACCCATGTGGTGACAATTGTAGTGCCCCCTCCTTCCCAATCCCCTCCCCCTTCCATGTTTAGGAGTGGAGGACATCAACATGCACAGCATGTAATGATGTCAAAGAGCTATTTCATGGTGAACGTTTGGTTTGAATTAGAGGCCAGTGGGAGTGCGGACTCTCACACACTCTGGCAGCGTCCCTTTGTTCCTCCCTGATCTGTGGTGCGGAGGAGACCTCTCTCTTTTTCTCTTTTTTTTTTCTCGGTCTACAAAACACTCTCTCCACCCATCTCCCAACCTGCCATTATGCACATACCCAAAACGCCCCAATGTTCACACTCTTAGATGGATGATCTTGCAAACACTTACATTTTCTACACATGCAAACTCACGCATACACACTTTAGCATCCGTTTGGCACTTTTAAACTCACTACCACAGTGCAGAACGCTGTTGCATAAACACATGTACAGTATGTACATTTACACTGATAAAATCTTAAAACGTGTTGCCATGTAGCGTCTCCAAGTCATTACATTACACAGAAGCTGAGAAAAAAAGCAGTTTAAAAACCATACAAACATCCCCCCACACACTTTTTTATCTTAGAGAGTATAAGTGGAAAAGGCAGATTTTCTGTGAGCTGAATATGGATTGAGACTAGACATGGCTGAATGAATAAATGGAAAGTTTGAGAGGCTGAGGGGAGAGGAGCGGACAGTGTGACCTTTTTAAGATCCCAGTCAAATGGGTAAATAAGATCCCGAGGTGACTGTCATTTACAGGTTGGGTATTGACGCGAGGCCGGCCAGTCCTGAGAGAGCAGGCCACTGCGAAGGACAGACACAGAAAGTACACATGTGCCAGAACACGCAGACAGACCCAAACTATTATACAAACACACGTTCATACACAGCTGACAAGGTAAGGTTGAAACTAGAAGATGCATACACTGACAAAAAAAAGTATATTTAGTAATTTAGCAACAAAAAAAGGTTAGTAATTTACTCTACTAGTTAGTCATTTCTACAACATTTTTTTTTCAATAAGCAAAAATAAAAATATACAGTAAGCTAAATGCACAGTGCTACAGTAAATCTGTTAATTGCTTTAATATGTACCAAAAACAAGTAATTTCACTGTTAAATTATTGTAAATACTACTAATCTTTTTTACAGTAAATGTCATCACAGCTATCAATTTGTTTGAATTAAATTTAACAACAAAAACATTTGTGTAATATTAAATTCTGTTATTCATTTTCTAAAAATGTACTTTAATTAAATTTACCAGTGAAATTTGAGACATCTGCCTTAATGATTGATATATATATATATATATATATATATATATATATATATATATTTAGATAGATAGATAGATAGATAGATAGATAGATAGATAGATAGATAGATAGATAGATAGATAGATAGATAGATAGATAGATAGATAGATAGATAGATAGATAGATAGATATAGAGTGTCTTGTAGATCTTGCTATCCCTCTGTATTTGCCCATGAACACGTATGATTTAGCTAAGGGCGAATGTGTCTCAATCCTCACTTCAAAACAATGCATACTATTTCTGTCATTTCTTTGCTTACTGTTCCTTTCCTAGAGCCATAGCTAATAAGGGGGATGTTTTCCTAAGTTATGGTCAAGGATGCCTCCCGTTAACTTATCACACAGGAAAATGCCAGAGACAGCAGGGCTGCAGGCTGATGCGCTGGGTAAAACTTGGCATAAGCTCCTTATCAGAAAATATTAGGTTTACGCCTAAAGGTGCTTGCTTGTGTCAGCTTCTGAGGCTGTCTGGAAATCCCTGCCTCGATGTGACAGGTCAGTGTGCCAAAACTAGCCAGCAGATGAAAGATGCCCCTACATGAATACATGCATAAGGCACACCTCCAGTGATGACATTTAAAACATTAAAATGTATAAGCACACAATTTCTATTATTTGCAGAATAAATAAATAACCCTAATTACAAACGATACTGTATGTATTTAGATACATACAAATAAAAATGTTGGGAGTTGGAGAGTTTTTTTTACAAAAAGAGCTACAGAATTTATAGTTAATTCATTTGTTTATGAAAAACAAATAATGTTTGTTGGTTGGTTTGATTTCACATCCTCTTTTTTCCACAAGAAAATGATTCTTTTATCATTGCTCCTCATTAAATTAAGCAGTGTAATTTATTCATGGTTAAATAAGGAAAACAACATCAAGATGTGTTGCTTAGCCTACCTCCAGAACACGTATTTCATAATGACAGGTTTACTTGCATGTTCTTTTATGTATTAAAAAAAACTACCAAAAAAAACATCCTATTTCTCCAAGGTTGAACAAAACTTTAAGAATTTCTAGTTGAATGAAGTGCCTCTATAAATAGCCAAGTTCATGTGATACATATCAAACTGTAGACACGTTTGAAGTGCATGCAATATGTGCAAGTTGCTCAGTTCTCCTAGATCGATTGAGAGGGTCTTACAGGGGTCAGAGTGGATGCCTGAGGGAGAAGAGGAGTCAAACATAATGTTGGGTGTCAGACTGCTGACATTTCAGATCTTCAGATCCGTTCACCATGCCAACACGAAGAGAGGAAAAAAGGATGCCAGGGGCAGTGTGCACATGTACAGTATGTGAGTTTGTTGCCTGAAATGGCCAGGGTCACAGTAAAAGTTGACAGGCCATGTTGCCAATAATCATAATCATTATAGGTCGTGCTAGTATGCAGATACATTTTGCATTCATTTACATATCTTAATTATTTTTCACCTCAACAATGCTGGTTTTAGATCTATCTTTTCCATCTAGATTTTGTATAAACATGAATTGATTGCCACAATAAATTCATGCACACAAATTAAAGCAGCCATGTTTTCTATTAGTGTTACAACCCAGCCTGGTACTCCAGCACTCTACTTGACATTGATTTACACAATTTAGGGATAAGTAGTCGGTTTCCAAATTACTTTAATTCATAGCAGATAAATATGGATTGAGTTTGAGTACAAAAAAAAAAAAAACCCTGAATTACAAATACTGAAACAAAGTGTGTTAAAACACTTCACGGTCTCCCTCATCATAAAAACTAATACAAATATTAACTGTAATACTTTTATTAGTTTTTATTATAATGGAGACCGTGAAATGTTTTAAAACACTTTGTTTCAGATATATAATATAATATATCTATATATTAATTGCATTAAATCTACGTTTTAGATCTAAATCTAAAATATGTTTTAATTACTAAAAAAGAAGGAAGAATAGTCCATAATGCTACTATATTTAAATTTCTGGCATCTGTGTTTTTTTGTGTGTTTTTTTTATAAAATAAAAATGTTAATCTTTGTTTAATAATATGTTCATCTAATGTTCATGTTATATGATGGACATTTTTATGACTGTGATTGTATTATATTTGCCTTTTATTTTAAAATGTGCTTTGTACTTATTAGAAATAAGTAATCAATTTCTAAACTACTTTCTTGTACACAAATAAGTGATTATAATAAAGTTTGAAAATGAAAAAAAAAAAAACACTTAAAATGTAATGCAATGCTTTATATTATTTCCTACCAAATAATACAAAGAAAGTTCAGAATTGAGGATATGCTTCAAAAATCATCAAAAGTAGTGCTTTTACATCAATAAAAGTACCTAAAGTTATAGAACAAACTAAATTACACCAAAACTAATTACAAGTCCAACTATTGTGACCTACAATAACAAAACGTCCCTTGTTGTGAGGGAGTCAGACCAGCTGTTGTAATGTGGCTAAGAGTCCTACACCACCCATATGATTGGGATGGAGTGACCCATATCTGCCACACGCGAGCAGGCTGATGCTGATCCCCACAGCTCGTCTCCGGTCTCTCTGAGCCGAGTGCACCGCCTGGCCCTGGCTCTCACTTCTGGGCTTGGACGGGCCCCTGACGAGGCTATCTTAAAAATGCTCTAAGATCCTCTGTCCTTTACTGTCTCATTCAAAGCGCCACATTTTTAATATTCAGCACTGCAAGATGGTGGGAGCATTTGTTCAGGCCGCCACATTAAAATAGCTCACACTCTCACTGATGAACTTGAGGCTCCAAAAAGTGGGGCTATGAATTTATCATAACAAGGTCACAAAGAACAATATTTGCATGTATGGATTTAAGCACAGTGATAATGAAATACAGTCTTATACATCAGGAGAGGCGACAAATAAGTCTGTGTGGTGGTTTGGGGTGTAATTCATAATCTGTGTCCTTGTATATTTATCTCACAGTCTAGAACACGTACATACGAACCCACATACACGTGACAGTGGTGCAGCCGAGCACATACTCATGCATGCACACACACACACATACACAAATGAGGCGGGATAAGGAGCGGGTTAAGTATTTCTCCATTAGAGGAGCAGTCGTCAGGTTGCCAATGTGTCTAAATAATGGTTAGACTTGTGGCCCTCTCTGACACTCACTGCTTTGTGTGTGAGCATGTGCTCCTTCCTACATGAGTTTTGACTACACACACACACACATACACACTTAATTTAAAGAAACAGCTTATGGGGACAATTAAAGCAGAACCTTGAAAACATAAGCACTCAAGGCCAGAACACATTGTTTTGGAGTCTGTTATTAAAGTACCTGACCAATTAACACAACAAAACAGGTTGTAGTTGTTAAAAAAAGGGGAGAGAATTCAGAAAATATGAGAAAACATGCAATGACCTGTTTAGGAAAAGTGAGAAACAGTTGTAACATGACCATAATTTCAGTGATATGGAGGGAAAGTATAGTCTACAAAAAAAGAAAAAAGCACTAGAAGTTTATGAACAAGCCTGAAAAAGCCTGGTGAGAATGAGTAATTGAAGATCAAAAAATATTTTCACTGATTCCACTTTATTGTGCAGGAAGACCTTCACCGTTACAACGGCAAACAACGAACATGATACCTCGCATCACTATGAGAATTCCTTTACTGTAACAATAGCAAAACACTAATAAAATTAGCCTTTGATTCTTTTGCAAGTAGTCGATGGAAAGAAAAAGCCCTGACTGTACATTAACAACCTTTGTCCAACAACACACTTTATTTTAGTTCAATATCGAATGTTATTTTACTTTCTGAAGTCTGAGGAACATCTGAGTTGTAGCACAGACATTCCTCATATGCAGTACTTTTTTTTTTTTTTTTCTGTAACCAAAAAATATGTTTTTTTTTTTTAAGACTTTCAAAAATGTGCTGTGCTCAATCCATTGATTATTTGTACAATGGCAAGAAAATGAGAAGAATACCTAACAAGATGGAACTAAAGTTAGCCATTTCTCAGTCATGGATTCAAAATTAGTATGTCAACTTTAAGATTTCCTTCTTCTTTATTAGTCTTGGTTAAATTTTGACATTACCATATCAAATTCTGTCATTTAAATCAAACAAGATGGAATTTTTCAGAACTGAAACAAACTAGTGCTAAATTCGGAACCACATACTAGCACAGTACTTGTACTATTTATCCCATAGATAGATACATACGTAGTATGAGTAGTATACTAGTATGAGGTTCTGAATTCAGCACAATATTCCTAAAACTTACTGATGTGCTGTTGCTGTCCCACGAAATGATGTAAATTCCTGGAGGATAATGTCATTAAAGACCTGCCCTTAGTTTAAGGGACATTCCAAAAGGCAAACAAGATAGACAGTGAAAAAAAAAAAGGATACTTACTGCTGATTAATTGGTTTTAAGTAAGTGGGAAAATTTGGTGTTTAGAAAAGTCAACTCACCCTTTTTTTTACAAATTAATTTAACATATATATATATATATATATATATATATATATATATATATATATATATATATATATATATAAAATGAACACAGTAGAAATTAACCAGTGTTAGTGTAAAAACTTCTAAAAGTAACAACAGAAACATACAAAAATGACTTGTGAAATGGCTTCTTTTCTGCATGACTCTGCACAACACCACATGCCACATTTCTGTTTGTCTATCATTTCTTATAATACCCACTGAGAGAGAATAAATCACGTGATATTGGCCATACCGTGAATCATTCAAAATGAACCATCTACAGCCAGTTTTGGTTTGGCACATTTCGCTTTACCGGTGCGCCACATGTTTTCATAAATGCGATGACACGAGCGCGCATCCAGCTGTGATATTATTAGCTCCTTTGGAGTACAAATAAAAACTCACTTCACCATGCATCGATTCTATAAGAGTGATGAAAAAGAACAGAACGAAATGAAAAAAAAAAATAGACAATAGAAATAGATAAAAAACATACTGTGCAGTAAAACAAGTGGAGGAGGTATTCATCCATGAAGAGGACATTAAGTAATACCCCTGACACCGATGACCAGCTCATTAAGTTGAGCCTTTATGGACCATTACGCACTGGGTCAATGAACACACAAGTTCGAGCTGTCCACTGTCAGACCGCTTCTCTGAGCTCACGTGTTTGCATTGTAAAGCCGAAATCTAACCTGAACGAGACCTGATAGAGCGACTCCGTTTCGAATCTCATTCCACCCCTGTCTCTTTATTTCTCTCCCTCTCAATTATTGCTGTGATTTGTAAGTTGTGATTACAGCCGTGCACTTGGGAGCAAGCAAGCGCCAGCCTACACCGGGAGATAACGCACTCCATGCAAACTTACAAAGCGACCACTGACTCTTCTCTCGCAGGGTAATGAATAGAAATGCAGCTTTCAGGACAGCGGGGGGAGAGCCGTTTGAGTGTGTATGTGTGTGTGTGTACTACGGGGGTGGCGGGGTTGTGGGGTGAGCAATGCAGCTCCATTCTCTACCTCGATGTCAGAAAATATAATTTGCGCCTTCAGTGATTCACCTGGTTCATATGCAGCATGCAAATTTATTTCCTTAATAATCAGAGCAGTAGGCTGCCCAGGAGGATTAATGGCATCATTCCTTATGCACCGGCAGCCTCCCGGACCGCGAGGATATTACCCACCTCTGACATGGAAAAATTGTGTTAGTTCTACAGAGAAAACGCCGGGATATTTGTCCTGTGCGACAATATAATGGGCTGGTGCATCATCAGATTGCAATGTCATTTCAAAAACCTTGAATACAAATAATGTACAGTGAGAGAATAGATGGTGCGTACCTTAATACAGCCGACTAGTTATCCTTCACACAGGTATAAAGGGGCTTTTCTGACACCAGCCTTTATTTAAATGAAGCCTGCCGCATCCGGCGGCTCTAGGCTCTATCCTAGGACGGATCCCTCTCTCTCTTCCCTCTTTTAATTAATCTTCCCTTCTCTCCCTCACTAAGAGAATCTCTCTTTTTCTTGCCTCCTTCACCATTTTAAAGCAAACAACATGAAATATGTATGGGCCAGACGTATTAATTATCCCACTATGTGGGGAAAAACAATGCGGCGGTGGCACGGAGCGTTTGGGTGCAGATCTGTCACCGGGTGCGGGGAGGGGAGAGCTGGCGAGAAGTGAAAACCTAATTAACAAGATAAGTGACCAACAGGAACCCTCTGTCAGGAGTCACACCCACCCCGGAGCTGAGCCAACATGGACGCCGCTGGTGTTACCGCAGCGCTGCCTGGGCAGCCATCTTGATGAAGTTGTCCTGTTTGAGCAGTGATCTAGTGAGGAGCGGCACTAGAACGTTTGGAAGTACTATTATATGTTACTATCATTTTCAAATCATTTAACTATGCCATAAAGTTTGTGGGGTAATATGTAACACCAGCCGTCACCAGATGTTAAACTGTGATTTTGTAGATGGGGGAACACTAAAATCTGGTGCGACCTCTGGCCAGACCTCTGATTAATAAATAAAATATCCAAATAAGTAATGGCTAGTACAATTCCTGTTGTTGACATACAGTAAGCTGTCCTGCATGGGTTCAAAACTCACCTTCATTTTGATAATACAGTTTCTGAGTATAGACATATTGGACATTATTCACCTTGCACCAGTAATAAGAAACTAATAGGCTTCTAAAACATTTTTGAATATTCATATTAACATCATATTTATTAAAATCAAGGGAGAATAAGAAATCTCAGGGGAAAATAATTGTTTATGCATCTTTATGCAAAAGACACCTTATTTCTGTGTGGATGAGTTGCATAATCTAATTATCCCTTTCCACCAGTTTGACCTATCCAGGATGGCATTATTCCAGGAGGCCTCACCTACTATCACATGACTTAAAACTGCACACTTTAGGACCTCATTGAGAACATAATGAGCTCAAGGGAGGCCAAAGAGATGCTGCTTCCATCTAACCTTTATTGACTTGTGTCGCTGTTGGACAGTGTTACATTACAAAAAAATGAATGAACAAAAAAAGGGTTTAGCATTTCATCTCATATTTTGTTATATTCGTTTTGCTATATTTCCAAATTATTTAAGGAGAGAACACTTCCCTTGCCTCCCTGAAGAAAAATACCTCAGATACTAATGGATCAAAGGGAATTCAAGGTCAAGAAAGGCAAGCCTTTTCCATGGAGCAAAGCTCTCTTTTGGTTCTTCTGTGAGACCCAGGGGTGTCTTGAGGTGAGGGCTAGTATTTTTTCCTCACTGCCAACCACTCATTACAGTCTTGGTGTCTCCCTCTGCCTCTCCATCACTCGAGATTATAGGAAAGAATTTCTCTCGATGAAAAACGACAGCGTTCTCACTTTGCTGTTGTCCAGTAGACTGAGCCAAGAGCAACAGTGTGGATGACGACGACCTTAGAGTTCACAGACTGAAACAGTTTGGATATCAGCATATCCAGCAGAGATAAAAGACCCTTTAACTTTTCATCAATCCACAGTATGACTTGTGATGCAGCCTGGAATAAATCACACCATGTTCATTCATTTGGCCAGAGGAGAACTGGCCCCCCGATCGAGCCTGGCTTCACCCATAGATTGTAAGAAAAGATGGACAAAGCACCTTCACTCTTTTGCATTAAAGAAAAGTGAAGCCGCCAATGTCCCAAGATGGCGCTGACATTGTTTGGAGCCCGAGTCTGCGCAATAGTGAGTGTGAAGTGGAGCCGCGGTATCAAGGTCTCGCACACACTCCCGCAGAATCAATCGCAAGCACACGACCCTGAACTTTTTAAGTAGCTTGAACTGCTTCATTTTTGATGTCTGTTGATAGTGTAACAACTGAAAGCTTGTTAAATTATGTAAATACAACTAATAACTATACAGACATATTTAAAAAGTAACACATTAATATATTGTATACTGTAAAATACTATAGAAAATAATTAATAACTGCTACTTGCTAAAGATCACCTGCTTTTTACATTAGGCTCATTGTCTTTTAGCTAGCAGGCCCATTTTACATTTATTTACTAATTAGCTTATGAAGCACACATTAAGGCCCTGTTTACACGAGAACGCTCGCGGGTGAAAACGTAAAAATATTTTATCAGATGTGCCTTTCGTTTAGACGGCGACAGCGTTTTTGGGGCTTAAAAACGCAAAAAAGTGAAACCACCCTCCAGAGTGGAAATCTTAAAAACGCTCCACCGTCGCGTTCCCGTCTAAACGGTAAAAACGCAAAAGTCTGCTAGACAGTGAAGGCACCGATCAGTGCTTCACATTGCCACCTAGCCGCCTGGAGTGCACACTACATTGAATTTCACACACTTTTGCGTCACCATATGCACGCAGATTTCCCCCACATAACGCTCGTCTAAACGCAGACTAAAAAGTGATCACTTTTGCGTTTTCTCTTCAGATCATTTCCGTGTAAACGTAGCCTAAACTTATTGAAAAAAATGAAATGATCCATTGGATCCCTCAGGTTGGTTAGTACAGTTTACTGCAGAGCAACTCATTATGTCGGTGTGAAATAAACAGTTATGGAAATGTGGAAATTAAAATTAAAGCTCCAATCTCCTCCCAAAGATCCCGAAAAAATCCTGTTGGTGCCTCAGTGACTACTTCTCAAAGAGCTGTCAATCACAGCTGTCAATGACTTCACACCCCCGTTTTTATAGCATTGGATAATAACCCAGATAGCAGACGGATGTGGGCCACTTCAGGCAATGATGCGGCACTGCTGGCCTACTTATGGCCCGGACCAAATGTGCCTGAGCCTGAAGTGGCCCACATGTAAAATGCCAAATATGGCCCAAATATGTTAAATCACATGTGGGCCTTTTTAGGCAAAGATGCGGCACTCATGGCAATGTGTAATCTGAATGTGAGCCTAAAGTGGCCCATATGATAAACAATGAATATGGCCCAAATATCACAAACCAAATGTGGGCCACCTATGGCAAAACCGTGGCACAATCGACAATGACTAATCTGGATGTAAACCAAAAATGGCCCACATATGTTTTAGCAAATGTGGCCCAGTTTTCTTAAAACATATCTGGGCCAGTTTTGGCAAAGATATGGCACAGTGGCACTGTCTCATCTGGATGTGAGCCAAAAGTGGCCCACATATAATGCTGCAAATGTGGCCCAGTTATCTTAAAACGCATCTGGGCCAGTTTTGGCAAATATATGGCTCAGTGGCACTGTCTCATCTGGATGTGAGCCAAAAGTGGCCCACATATGATGCTTCAAATGTGGCCCAGTTATCTTAAAACACATCTGGGCCAGTTTTGGCAATGATATGGCTCAGTGAGCACTGGCTCAGTTGGGTGTGAGCCAAAAGTGGCCCACATATGTTTCAGCAAATGTGGCCTAGTTATCTTAAAACACATCTGGGCCAGTTTTGGCAAAGATATGGCTCAGTGGCACTGTCTCATCTGGATGTGAGCCAAAAGTGGCCGACCTATAATGCTGCTAATGTGGCCCAGTTATCTTAAAACACATCTGGGCCAGTTTTGGCAATGATATGGCTCAGTGAGCTCTGGCTCATCTGGGTGTGAACCAAAAGTGGCCCACATATGATGCTGAAAATGTGGCCCAGTTATCTTAAATCACATCTGGGCCAGTTTTGGCAAAGATATGGCTCAGTGAGTACTGGCTCATCTGGGTGTGAGCCAAAAGTGGCCCACATATAATGCTGCAAATGTGGCCCAGTTATCTTAAAACACATCTGGGCCAGTTTGGGCAAAGATATGGCTCAGTGAGCACTGGCTCATCTGGCTATGAGCCAAAAGTGGCCCACATATAATGCTGCAAATGTGGCCCAGTGATCTTAAAACACATCTGGGCCAGTTTGGGCAAAGATATGGCTCAGTGAGCACTGGCTCATCTGGGTGTGAGCCAAAAGTGGCCCACATATAATGCTGCAAATGTGGCCCAGTTATCTTAAAACACATCTGGGCCAGTTTGGGCAAAGATATGGCTCAGTGAGCACTTGCTCATCTGGGTGTGAGCCAAAAGTGGCCTACATTTGATCCTCCAAATGTGGCCCAGTTATCTTAAAACATATCTGGGCCAGTTTTGGCAATGATATGGCTTAGTGAACACTGGCTCATCTGGGTGTGAGCCAAAAGTGGCCCACATATGTTTCAGCAAATGTGGCCCAGTTATCTTAAAACACATCTGGGCCAGTTTGGGCAAAGATATGGCTCAGTGAGCACTGGCTCATCTGGGTGTGAGCCAAAAGTGGCCCTCGTATAATGCTGCAAATGTGGCCCAGTTATCTTAAAACATATCTGGGCCAATTTTGGCAAAGATATGGCTCAGTGAACACTGGCTCATCTGGGTGTGAGCCAAAAGTGGCCCACATTTGATCCTCCAAATGTGGCCCAGTTATCTTAAAACACATCTGGGCCAGTTTGGGCAAAGATATGGCTCAGTGAGCACTGGCTCATCTGGGTGTGAGCCAAAAGTGGCCCACATATAATGCTGCAAATGTGGCCCAGTGATCTTAAAACACATCTGGGCCAGTTTGGGCAAAGATATGGCTCAGTGAGCACTGGCTCATCTGGGTGTGAGCCAAAAGTGGCCCACATATAATGCTGCAAATGTGGCCCAGTTATCTTAAAACACATCTGGGCCAGTTTTGGCAATGATATGGCTCAGTGAGCACTGGCTCATCTGGGTGTGAGCCAAAAGTGGCCCACATATAATGCTGCAAATGTGGCCCAGTGATCTTAAAACACATCTGGGCCAGTTTTGGCAAAGATATGGCTCAGTGAGCACTATCTCATCTCGATGTGAGGCAAAAGTGGCCCACATATGACATGGCAAATATTGCCCAAATAATTAATTACATTTTGGGCCACGTTTGGGAAATATATACGGCATATCAACGTGGCAAATATTCTTTGTGTTTCCCAAAAATTAAAACCTACGTGGTAAGTCCATTTCTGGATTGGATGCAACACTTCTGAAAATGGCTAATTTAGCTTAAAAGGGACAAAGTTTGAAACTGTAATGGCCTGAATATATATATATATATATATATATATATATATATATATATATATATTAATTTAACAACATTTAACAATATTTTTTTGGTATGGATGGAGCAGACACTTAGGCTGGATGTGAGGCTACATGTACTTACATCTATGACATATATGCTATTGCTAACATATGTTTTGTAGGTAGAGTGTCTAGAAAAGTTCAAGTGTCTAGGTTCAAAGTTATGAAGACTTTTTATGGTTTTGGGATGTGCAAGAAGATACTTTAGTTGCTGTTTGTGCAAAGCTTGGGGCACAATGATTTTGCCAAGTACATGCTCCTGTATCAATATATTTTGTTGTAACATACATGTAACATGTAACATTTTGTAGCAATAACATTCCTGTCCATAAAAATAGTCCTAACCCTAACCCTAACCCTAAACCTACAATCAGAGAGAAATGATAATAACATTGATCTAAAAGCATGGTTGTAAGCCTAAACTTGACATAACTGCAAACTTCAAATCTAATTGGTCGAATGCTGTTCCAGGATCAACAAAGATGTTGAGCCAGGAACATGTTGTAGCCTACTCGGTGTAACCTTGCTTATCTTGCTAGCAGTGTCATCTAACTTCTAGAGCAGGCCTGGACAAACTTCCACTGGGGCCTCAAGATGACTTAAAATTATGACAAAACTATTATTTGGCTATTTTTATAACACATGTACAGGATTGGTTGTGGAGAATATAAGGGGACATTGAGGTTGCGATTCACTGTTCCTAGGTGTGTCAAAGTGACCCCACAAAGGGTAATATTTTAAACTCCCTTAAAATATAATCTTCATCTTCATCTTCATTTAATTGTATTTCATCACTTATAGTGTCAATTAGTATTAGAATTTTTAATATATATATATATATATATATATATATATATATATATATATATAGCCTATATATAGCCTATATATATATATCAAAAATATTTTATTCTAAATAAACCTTACATTTTTCTTACATTTATGGCTAAATATAATTTACATTTATACAACTGTCATCTTTAGGCTATAAACAATCTTTATTAAAGATTACAAAATTCTAATACTAATTGACACTATAAGTGATGAAATACAATTAAATGAAGATGACAAATCAGCAGAACCTGCTATGAGAAAATATTATTTTGATATTTTTTCTTGAATACTTTTTCAAAGCCCTGCATTCATGACAAAATGTTCCCACTTTTTTGCTGGTTAGAGATCTATTATGTTTAAATATAATATTTACTGCATTTGTAGTTGTCTGTGAAGAAAAGAAAAAATCTAACGGACGATTTTCCAGTTCACGGCCCTTTAAATTTAAACGTTGCCGGAAAGCGCGAAAAAGGCGCTCAAAACCAAAACGTCAGAGGATTGTCAGGAGGACGGAGGACGGATACCGGTACTGCAAAAAGTCAAGGTAAGACATAATAGATAAATGTTTCTTTTTGTTAGCGATTGCTTCGTTATATCAAGTTGGAGTCTGCATGTTGTGTTATATAGAGTCGATGGAATAATTTCTATTCGAAGTTACATTATTTTGGCAGTTCAACTCTAAGCTAGATCGGTTGTCACGAATGCGAAATGAACAAGTATCGATTGCTCGGCGCGCCATTAACGTTACATTTAGATTTGCTCATGTTGCTCCCTATCACTCTCCCAACCTTTAGTCAGTTCTGCACGGTTAAAGTATTTAACTCGTGTCTTATTTTGGCACAACAATGAAAAGATAAATAAATATTATAGTGTAATTTGACATTCATGTTTATATACATTGGACATAATACTGCACTAGTTGTATTACTTTGTGACAGCAATGTTTCATTAACCCTAGGAATAATGCACAAATTAAAAAAAAAAAACTACATGCTTTTTCTTACAATAAAAGCTTTTATGAGATGATTACAAAGTAACAATAATAGATGTTTTGGGTTCAGGTAGACTATTTAAAAGTTGGTTCAGGTATTAGGCTATTCCTCTATGTATTTCACATTTTTATTATTTTTTTATTATCATTATTATTATTATTTTTTTTTTTTTTTGTCATTTACTGTTTTGAGTCAGGATGTTTTCACCTTAATAACATGTGTCAATGCGATTTGCTACAGAAAACTGCTGGTGGGAATAAAATAGCCTACAGTTTAAAACACATCTAGTGCATTTGCTGCCAAAAAGCCCCTTTTGTTGTTTCATCTGACCATAGAATAGGCTTTCTGACCCCAAGACTCAACTAATCTCTGCAATTCTCCATCTGTGATCCTTGAAGAGTCTTTGGCCACTCAAACTCTCCTCCTCACCGTCCATTAAGACAACATAGACACACGTCCTCTTCCAGGCAGATTCGTAACATCATTAGTTGATTATCACTTCTTAATTATTGCCCTGATGGTCAAAATGGGGATTTTCAATTCTTTAGCTATTTTCTTAGAGGCACTTCTAGTCACCCTGGTGTGCTAAAAAAGATAAATATTAATGGGAATATACTTCTGAGATATTTTACACGTAAACAAAATCTAGAGGTGCCAATAATTGTGGCCAATGTGTTTTGGAGATAAACATTTATTTCATAATGTGATTTTCATTTTTTGACGCAGTCCGATCTTCCTAGCAGGCATCAAACTTGTTCCTTTTGGACATCTGGAAGCAAAGAGTGTCCTTGGCCATGGCCAAAATGTTCTTTACATTGGCGCTGGCTAACTATGCATTAACTATGCGCTAATGCTTGTGTTACCTAATTGGATCCTAAGATTTTAAAAGTTGTGTAGTCCATCCTTGCATTTACAATGTTATATTCTTTTAGGAACTGTCAGAAACAACAGACTGACAGCTGCGGCCACCGATCAAGAGATCGAATCATTTATTAAAAAATGGCTTCATCTTGCAAGTGACCGAGACGGAGGGAGAAGAGAAAGAAAAACGGAGGAGGGTCCAAGACACCAGTAAGTCAGTTACATTGTGTTTTTGCTATTGTGTATAATACCATGGTCTGTCTGAATACTTTATTCTGATTGGCTGCAAGGTGTAGCCATTTGTAACACTTTACAAGTTAACATTAGTTAACTACTTTAGTTAACATGTGGCATGAACAATTCTTCTACAGTATTTATTAGGGGTGGAACGGTACATGTATTCGTACTGAACCGAAACGGTACGGGCGTCATGGTTCGGTGCATGAATATACACGGAGAATACACGGTATAAAAATAAATAAAACTTGCGTGCAAATTAATTAATGTAATGCGGAACTACTGTTAGATACGCGGGTTATTTAGGGACACCTAATCTGTAGCTCCGCCTTAGCTCTGAAGCTCTGTGTCTATAATGAACAGGCTGCGATGTCAAGATTGCAATGCTGGAATATGTTGTGTGCGTGCGTGTGTGAGAGAGAGATCGAGGCATGGGCGCGATCGAACAGTGGAAACATAAAAACATACTCCATCATTTTGTTCATACAGGACATCATTCAAACTGCAAAGTGTTTACTTATATTTGTGTACACTCGCAATAAAACACAACATTGTGCTTTCGTCAAACTATAAACTCTTGTCAAACTGTAACCTACAACTGTCACCCAACCAAAATCTCTCTCTCTCTCTTTCTCTCTCTCTCTCTCTCTCTCTCTCTCTCTCTCTCTCTCTCTCTCTCTTTCTCTCTCTCTCTCTCTCTCTCTCTCTCTCTCTCTCTCTCTCACACACACACACTGTTTAAAAGCAAAAAATATTTATCCAACCCCATTTAAATACAGTCTGTGGGTACCATCTTTTGGACATTCATCATATTGCATTGGTTTTCATTTCTTGTCCTAAAAATAAACAGAGCAGTAATCTGTTTATTTTTAAGTTACACATTCTACATTGATTAAAAAAAGAAAATCAAATGTGTTTTTAATGGTAGTATTATTTTATACAGAAATAAATTATGTATAATTAACATGAGAATAAAGTTAGTGTTCATTAAAATTTTAAGGAAAACAAATATATTGATCTGAAATGTAGCAAATTTATTTTAAATTCATTCAGGTACAAATACAAAACACATCTCAAGTTCTTTTTGTCTTTTTATTAATTTAACTAATAAACTAATTACCGTATATAAAACTATTGTCAATGCTCTACAAATAAACTGGTTCTATGCCTTTACTTTATTAATAAAACATTAAAAAAAAAAATACAAGGCTTAAAGGTGAACTCCGGTCAATTTTAACATTGAGCTAATTTTTTGGTAAATTTGGAGTGCTGTCAGTACAGAGAACAACGACAGAAATCGGTGTTGCCTACACCGTGTTATCCTATTTAAAATTTGCACCCTGTTGACTTCAAAGGGGCAAGTTTTAAACCTGCTTTTAGCCTCTTAACATCCTTGATGTGTCATTACAAGTGCCCAGCCATGTGAGTGATTCCTTCAGAGTGAACACGAGTGAATCTGACTGCAGTAGATGTGAAAGATATGAATAAAAGTGATGTTAATTCAGCCAGCGCACATACCTGTATTTACATCCTGTTTTCGGTCAAAGTCCACAGTAGTCGATTGTCGAGTTCACGCGCGTGATCATAGGTAACTAAGCAACAGTGGAGAATAAATTCACTCTGAATAAAATCACTCACATGGCTGTGCACTTGTAATGACACATCAAGGATGTTAAGAGGCTAAAAGCAGGTTTAAAACTTGCCCCTTTGAAGTCAACAGGGTGCACATTTTAAAAAGAGGATAACACAGTGTAGGCAACACCGATTTTTGTCGTTGTTCTCTGTATTGACAGCACTCCAAATGTACAAAAAAATGAGCTCAATGTTAAAATTGACCGGAGTTCACCTTTAAGACATTTATTTTCCTTTGGTGGTACAGCCAACAGACATGCACAAGAAAAAAAAATTGCTTTCTACATTTGTGTTTTGCTTTTCCCTCCATTGTACAGAACTCGTACCGAACCGTGAAGTCCGAACCGAGGTATGAACCGAACCATGACTTCTGTGTACCGTTCCACCCCTAGTATTTATTAATCGTAATTAATGCTAATTGTGATGCTTACTAATGCATTACTAAAATCAAAAGTTGTATTTGTTAACATTAGTTAATGCACTGTGAACTAACATGATCAAACAATGATTGACTGTAACTTTAAGAAAGCTTAATACATAATGTAGTTAATGTTAGTTAATACTAGTTAATACATTAACTAATGTTAACAAATAAGACCTTACAGTGTTACCAAACCGTTTAATGCACTGGTAGTTCCAGTCCATTTATTCACCATTCAATATTAATGTGCTGCTTTGATTAAAGCACAGAGACAGCCGTTTTTAAAGTTTTTAAAACTTGCAGCTTCACTATTAGTTAATAGACGGTGTATAGACGCAGGTAATTCCTGAACGCATCTCTCATTACAGTTGTGGCCAAAAGTTTTGAGAATGACACAAATATTAGTTTTCACAAAGTTTGCTGCTAAACTACTTTTAGATCTTTTTTTCAGTTGTTTCTGTGATGTACTGAAATATAATTACAAGCAATTTATACGTTTCAAAGGCTTTTATTGACAATTACATGACATTTATGCAAAGAGTTAGTATTTGCAGTGTTGGCCCTTCTTTTTCAGGACCTCTGCAATTCGACTGGGCATGCTCTCAATCAACTTCTGGGCCAAATCCTGACTGATAGCAACCCATTCTTTCATAATCACTTCTTGGAGTTTGTCAGAATTAGTGGGTTTTTGTTTGTCCACCCGCCTCTTGAGGATTGACCACAAGTTCTCAATGGGATTAAGATCTGGGGAGTTTCCAGGCCATGGACCCAAAATTTCAACGTTTTGGTCCTCGAGCCACTTAGTTATCACTTTTGCCTTATGGCACGGTGCTCCATCGTGCTGGAAAATGCATTGTTCTTCACCAAACTGTTGTTGGATTGTTGGAAGAAGTTGCTGTTGGAGTGTTTTTTGGTACCATTCTTTATTCATGGCTGTGTTTTTGGGCAAAATTGTAAGTGAGCCCACTCCCTTGGATGAGAAGCAACCCCACACATGAATGGTCTCAGGATGCTTTACTGTTGGCATGACACAGGACTGATGGTAGCGCTCACCTTTTCTTCTCCGGACAAGCCTTTTTCCAGATGCCCCAAACAATCGGAATCCTCAGCAGTCCATTCACCATACTTTCTGCAGAAGATCAATCTGTCCCTGATGTTTTTTTTGGAGAGAAGTGGCTTCTTTGCTGCCCTTCTTGACACCAGGCCATCTTCCAAAAGTCTTCGCCTCACTGTGCGTGCAGATGCGCTCACACCTGCCTGCTGCCATTCCTGAGCAAGCTCTGCACTGGTGGCACTCCGATCCCACCGCTGAATCCTCTTTAGGAGACGATCCTGGCGCTTGCTGGACTTTCTTGGACGCCCTGAAGCCTTCTTAACAAGAATTGAACCTCTTTCCTTTAAGTTCTTGATAATCCTATAAATTGTTGATTTAGGTGCAATCTTAGTAGCCACAATATTCTACTTGTATTCTACATTCTGGAGTATATGCAAATTGCTATTATAAAAACTTAAGCAGCAACTTTTCCAATTTCCAATATTTATGTAATTCTCAAAACTTTTGGCCACGACTGTACAGTGCCTGCTTTTTTTGTTTTGTATTTTTTTATTTTATTTTTTTATTATATTTTGTATAGGGCTTTTTTATTTAATTTGGCTTCTAAGTAGTTGTGTGTGTGTTTGTTTTGTACTTCAACACTATTGTATTATCAGCGTTCTGTTACTGATTCAACAGTTTGTTTTTTTTCATTTGTGTATCCAATAAAGGCTTGCAAGATTGCCATGATGCAGATGGGCCCAGTCAAGGAGGTCAAATTCTATAATTTTGGATGGATCAATTTGCCAAATTTTTGTAGTGTGTTAACTTCTGTGTTGTCTGTTTTTTTTGTTTTTTTTTGGATGACCAAGGCTACTGGAAACATGTTTTGTTTTTATTTAGTTTTTACTATGCTTTCTATGCATATATTGTGTTTGTTTATTGTTGGTGTTTTTTTGTTTAGATTGCTTTCCAGTTTTGAAAATGTGGGTTGGGTTGTTCTTTGGCAATATTAATAAATGATGCAAATGTTTTCAGAAATGTGTTTGAATCATCTGTTTTAACTTATCTTAACATAAAGAGGGATCATTTTTACATTTCTCTTTTCTGTATGTTGGATATTGTTGATGCAGAGTTCACTTAGTGTCAGTGATATTCAGTCACTGAGTTTCCCAAAGTTTTAATGGCACAGCATGCACACACAAAAACACACATTTAAGGCTTATTTAGTTAATTCTTGGCTAATATGTGGCTGAACAAATGGCCTGCTTATGGCCCAGATCTGTTAAACAGGAGTGGACCACCCAAGTGCTATCATTTCAGGTATACATACAAGGTGTCGAATCTGGGCCCGAATTAAAATGAACTGTGGCTCAGATTTGTGCCAGTTCTGCTTCATTTGTTTTGTTTATGGCTGACATGTGGCATTGCTAGGGCTTAATTGTGGCCCAAATCTGGCAAACAGGAGCGGACCGCCCAAGTGCCATCATTTTCATCTGGCCCACATACCGCGTGGAATGATGGCACTTGGGCGGTCCGCTCCTGTTTGCCAGATGTGGGCCACAATTAAGCCATAGCAATGCCACATGTCAGCCATAAACAAAACAAATGAAGCAGAACTGGCCCATATCTGGCCCAGACACCAAAGTTGCTGTGGCCCAGATCTGGCCCACACTTGACACTTTCATCTGGCCCACATACCGCGTGGAATGATGGCACTTGGGCGGTCCGCTCCTGTTTGCCAGATGTGGGCCACAATTAAGCCATAGCAATGCCGCATGTCAGCCGTAAACAAAACAAATGAAGCAGAATTGGCCCATATCTGGCCCAGACACCAAAGTAGCTGTGGCCCAGATCCGGCCCACTCTTGACACTTTCATCTGGCCCACATACCGCGTGGAATGATGGCACTTGGGCGGTCCGCTCCTGTTTGCCAGATGTGGGCCACAATTAAGCCATAGCAATGCCGCATGTCAGCCGTAAACAAAACAAATGAAGCAGAATTGGCCCATATCTGGCCCAGACACCAAAGTAGCTGTGGCCCAGATCCGGCCCACACTTGACACTTTCATCTGGCCCACATACCGCGTGGAATGATGGCACTTGGGCGGTCCGCTCCTGTTTGCCGGATATGGGCCAGATGTGGGTCAAGTGTGGGCCAGATGTGGGCCAATTCGGCTTCATTTATTTTGTTTATGGCTGACATGCGGCATTGCTATGGCTTAATTGTGGCCCACATCTGGCAAACAGGAGCGGACCGCCCAAGTGCCATCATTCCACGCGGTATGTGGGCCAGATGAAAGTGTCAAGTGTGGGCCGGATCTGGGCCACAGCAACTTTAGTGTCTGGGCCAGATATGGGCCAGTTCTGCTTCATTTGTTTTGTTTACGGCTGACATGCGGCATTGTTATGGCTTAATTGTGGCCCAAATTTGGCAAACAGGAGCGGACCGCCCAAGTGCCATCATTCCATGCGGTATGTGGGCCAGATGAAATTGTCAAGTGTGGGCCGGATCTGGGCCACACCAATTTTGCTATCTGGGAAGTAACTAATACAAAACTTCTGAAGTGTGCATTCTGATTCTGAAGTGTGCATACAATGGACACTTTACTATCCCATGAGGCCACAGGAGAGGATTTGTGAATGGCAGTGAAGCAACATACAGTAGCTGACGCTGGTAGGTCACATGATAATGACAACATGGCGAATACATCCAGATTACATTCATATTACACACATTCATACTATAGAACATACTTTTTTAGCGGTCGTGAAGGAATTATTTATTCAAAATAAGTACTCAAGAGAGTACGCCATTTCGGACACAGCCCTTGTTTCACCCAATGACTTTTTTTTTCTCCATTGATGTAGTTTGGGGTCCTTGCCACTGTAACTTCAGTAATATTATTGATTTGACTGCACTGACGTTCGTATGAGAACAAAACTTCAACTGACTTGAGCTGGATGATGACACCACTGTTTTCTGCAGAACTGCTTTATAGCTGAATCGACCAATTTTGCAACATCAACACTGTAGAGCTGCTTATAGCTGAATTGAACTCATTTCATAATTGATGAACTTCACAGTTATTGAACAGAACTGAATCAACACTTCAGCTGAATAATGACTATTGTCTTCTGTAGAGCAGCTTTACAACAGAATTTGAAGTTTGATCATTATTTTTCTGTTTATCACTGTGAAGCTGCTTTGAAACAATCTGTACTGTATAAAGCACTATATTAAAAAAGGTGAGTTTTTCGATACATGCTAAACATCATTAAATTTTTTTTTTTTTTTTCACAATTTGGCCACTTGGTATAAGAAAATAACTTTATCCGCAGTAAGTATCCTTGTAGAAATCATGATAGACACTATAAACAATTATTTGAAGGTTACACAGAGAAGTTGTGTGAAAAAATACATCTGATTGGCTAGACAGGTGTCTCTAGCTAGGGCCCCAAACCGTGGGCACAAAGCCATCCTTGTGGGCATTGTTTCAGTAAGTCTGGGATCCTCGAGCCCAGCAGCCTCATTAAACACAGAGTCCAGTGCTAAAAAGCTGCAAAAATGGTGGGAAAGCAATGCTTTTGACAATGTGAAGAGCTTAAAAAGGACCAAATGCTAAACAATACAACGTCTGGACACTGCATGAGTGTTTCTTGGAGACTCTTGAAAGAACTTCCAATAAAGAGAGGGGGGGGGAAACTGAGCTATTAAAGGTGAAGTGTGAAGTTTCTGCACCACTAGTGGGAGCAAATGGAACTGCATGCAGTCTGTTTGTGTGAGAGTCCAGATCAACAGTGGCTTAACCAGTGGCGTGATTTTGAGGGAAAACTGTTTGACTGAACAATGGCAGACAGGAGGAGTGTTTGAAATTAGTTTTAAACCGTTTCTGCAATGGCATTTGGTGCTGCTAGTGGAGGAGAAAATACACACTTCACCTTTAAAAGATTGCAGCGATTATACTCCCAGAAACATGGCCATTCAAAGAACAGTCACGTCAGTTCATAGCAAACATGTTAACATAAGGGACATTCATCCGGACAATCCAGTCACCATCTCCATAGAAATGCCCCGTCATCCTTCAAAAACAGCCCTCCGGGTGATCATATTTGAGGTGGAACTGCTTTTAAATGACCTGTCGCCATGCAGCAGGTCTGATGATTAAGACGTAGGTACGTTAATGAAACTTATTAACGACTCCTCATCCGAAATAGGATTTATTAAAATGAACGCATAATTAAATTTAGCGATGAGCCACGTCGAACAATCCCAGATAGTGGCTACTTTGATTTTGTTTAAAAGTAATTATGCAGAATTGACATGAGTGAGAGTGGTGCTGTGGCCCCTCTAATGAGTTAAATAAGAAAAATCGCTCAAGTTTCAGACTCTGGCAGGAGCTAATTGTGTTAATATGATGGTTTCCACAATGCTGTCATTTCACTTTTGGTCTCATCTTATTCCCCCCCCCCCCCCCCCCCCCCCCCCCCCCCCCCCCAAGCATTTCCTTCCTCCCTCTCTCTCTCTCTCTCTCTCTCTCTCTCTCTCTCTCTAATTCTTAGGTACACAAAGGATGATTTTCTTTCATTTTCAAGTATGTGCTTATCATGGGTTTTCATAGTAACATACTTATTTAACAGGGCACATTAAAGTCTTGTAATTAGCAACCTAAACGAGCAGACAAGAGGATTTGAATCTTAGTTTATTACCTGTTCCACCTGTGTGTGGACACTGATGTTTGTGTTATGTTTATATGAAAACAACAAAAATAATGCGCACAAATAGGATAGCTGTTCTTTATTGAAATGGGTCCGTGTAACGCTTCACAATTCAGTTTTCAGACCATACAATGCAAATGCAAAAATGCAAAATTGAAACCAGACATTCTTTTTGTTTGTTTTTCCAGTACATTATCAATGGATATTTGCCGTCTTTTGAAATTCTCCTCAAACGTGCATGCAGTGTAAATAAAGCAGTTACATCAATGAAATGATAGTAAAGTTAGTCCACGGCCACACCCCCGTGCTAATGGTACC
>NW_027645860.1:0-57000 GCF_949319135.1 Squalius cephalus
GTAATTGTACAATTTTACTGTTTTCACATTAACCTAAACCTAACTAACCTAAAACATTTTCTTGAAGTCTCCCTGATATTTTAAGTTAATAAATATTTAATAATTGAATTAATAATAATTCATAATTTAACAAGAATTATGCATGTTCAGTTCTTTGATGTCGGTTAACATTAAATGCAGGGAAACAAAAAAAAAACATATATATAAATTTCAAAAAATGAAAAGTGTTTTCATTTTTTATTTTTTATTTTTTTTTTAATTTTAATTTTAAAATGCAATTAAATTAATTATTAACATTTAATTAACTCCCAAACCCAGTTCAGGAAACCCTGTGGTAATCAATCATGCAATAATTTAAACAAACAAAGTAATACATTTGGACACATTAACTCAAAACTCACACCATATATTTTTTTATTTTTTATTATTAACTTTGATTTTATGGACAAATATGTTAGGCTATTTCCCAGAATGCATTACCTGTGTTTAAACCTTTGAATAGCAATTCCACTTTTATCATTCCAATTCCAATTCCAGATTGTGTGGTTTGCAAAAACTTACAGCAACGTAGAAGTGCGGCTTTCCCCTTTTATGGGGCATCATGGGAAATCTTTGCACGCCTCTGAAATCTAATCATTTAGCCGTGGCGCTTGACGAACAGAGCAATCATGTGTCTGCGTGAGAAATGATCTGGAGGCCTGTGACATGAAGGATGATGGATGTTGTGACGCGCTGCATGTTTCATCTGTCCACACTCATAATCAGAGTGAAATTAAGCAGTACATGTAATCTGAGCTCGTTTTTAATCATGATGAATGTTCCCCATTTCTTTAAGCTCACGCGCGGTCTAAATAAGACCTGTCATCTGACATCCGTGGAATTAATATTTCAGCAAATAGTAAATACGAGTGTTTCGCGCGTGATTATCAGAGCATCAGCAGCGCTGCGGTGTGAGATGAAATATTAATGGCAACAAATGTTTTATGCATTTCTTCATTTGCATGTGTCCGTGTGGATTACGGTGCGCACGCAGGCCTGTTTCAGCGCTGAGGAGCTGATGAGGATCTACGGGCTGAGCTCTTCATCACTGACCCGAGATCAGTTCACAGAGCTCAGTCCTGCTCTGATCCAGCAGATCCTCAGCGGAGGCTGTTCTGAGATCAGTCCGACGCCGACGAGCCCTGATTCTCTCAGCACAGCAGAGAGTGAGTGACCTGATCAAACCTGATCATGATTCAGATGTTAACACACCAGTCTTCTTCAACTATTGTTGTTATACTCATAATATGCCACCATAATAATACGTAATGGGAAAATTGAAGGTCACATAGTGAAATATACATGGCTGATTAACATGTAGGCTAATAAACAATCATATCTCACCCAAAAATCTTAAGAAAACTGCTTAAAGAACATCAGGCCTGTTTGAAAGATTTTGTATTTTTTTTGCAATCTGACATCCACTGTTAAAAAAACCGTATATGATTCATAAGTTATGACATGTGTTTTGACGTTGCTTTAACTCATCAAAATAATTTTTTTAAGTTATACAAGATTCAACTCATTTTTTAAAGCATTTTAAGGTCATTTAAGTTGAAATTAAGCACATTAAAAATAATAATTTACTGTATATTTTTAATAATAATAGAGATAATATTCTAATTAAAAATAATAATTATTAATAATATTTAAGGTAAAGTAGGTTAGCAAGTATACATCACTGAGATAATATTATTGTTTTTATTTTATATTTTCCGTTTTCATTTGATTTTTGTTGTTTTTATTCGTTTTTAGTTTTTCTATATAGTTTTTATTAATTGAAAAAATACTTTTAGTCATTTTAGAACATCAAGTTAAACTAAACAAAAATGGGAAAGGATGAAACCAAATTAAATAAAAAAAAAAAAGGTTTTTATAGGTCTTTATTTCTGTTAACCTTTATTTAATTTAAAACAATGAAAGCATTTTTTATTCACTAGTATGTGTCATGATAGTAATTGTTGTACTGAATTTAACTTCAGGAGAAAATGTGCGTAATTGTATTTGACAATGCAAAAAAAAAAAAAAAAGAAAATCTCCTAAAAATAGTTAATATAAAAAATGTAAAAAAAATCTTAAAGATCCAAAGATCTCAATATAAACTCATACAGTATCATTTAATCTCAATGAGTGAAAAATACTGCTATTTGTGTTGTAGAAGATTTATTTGGAAGTATGAATTGTATTTATTAACCGAAGTGATCTAAAGTGACTTCAAATCCTGCAGCGTTTCCTCGTATCAAACCTGATTCTGCCAAGCGCAGTGTGAATGGTGTGCCGGAGCTCAAAGCTCTCGTTTGTGGTGTTGATCCACACACACACACACACACTGACTGAATGCCTCCTCTGTGCGCAGGGTACGGATACGCCACGCTGGCGAACCTCATCATCTGTCTGATGGCCATGTTTGGGATCGTGGTGCTGCTGTTCACAGCCTGTACGCAAGTGTTCGAGCTCTGCATCCAGTTCTGCATCAGTCTGGCGGTGGGCTCGCTGACGGGAGACGCTCTGCTGCATCTGCTGCCCGCGGTGACACTTCATTTCTGCCCTTTCTGCATCCCATAGGCAAAATATGAGGATTTTATGCTGGGAAAATGTCTAAAAATGTAGTTAATAGTGTAGAAATGAGCCTCTGAAGAGAGAAATCACAATGCCCAACCTTTGTGTTTTATTCTCTTGAATGTGTGCTCACGCTTTTATGATAACATCGTCATATTTTATTACTGATTTGTCACTTTTATTCATCAAGGATGCATTAAATAGATCAAAAATGACAGTGAAGACATTTATAATATTACAAAAGGTTATATTTCAAATAAATGCATTTCTATTCATCAAAGAATCCTGAGAAATAAAATGTATCACAGTTTCCACAAAAATCTGAAACTGTTTTCAACATTAATAATAATATTAAATGTTTGTTGATCATCAAATCATCATATTAGAATGATTTCTGAAGGATCATGTGACACTGAAGACTGGAGTAATGAAGCTTTGATCACAGGAATAAATTACACTTTACTATATATTCACATAGAACACAGATATTTAACATTGTAATATTGTTTTCACTGTATTTTTGATCAAATAAATGCAGCGTTGGTGAGCACTTCTTTCAGAAACATTAAAGGCTCTTACAGTAGTGTTCAGTTCGTTAGGGAAACGGTCCTCGTTTAGTCAGACTGAATCTGTATTTGCATGATCTGAGATAACACTGATATTTAAATCCATTACGGCACATTTGCCAACATCTGCTCATATATTAGTGTTAGTTTAGTATTATTTGAACACTGTAATTGTATTTATTATTATTTTACTTATCATTTATTTAATATTTATTTTATAACTGGATTTTTTTTTTCAGTTATAAACTATACAGTGCTATGGATAAGTTTAGACACCCATGCTAAAGTTGACTAAAAAGAGGAATAAAAAATCATATTTTGGAAATTGAACTTAATGCCTTAATTAAAAAAATGAGGAAAAATCCAACCTTTAAGGACACCAATTTTCTTTGTGAATGAATAATGTATCGTAAATAAATAAATGTTCTTCCTTAAAATACATGGTGCATAAGTGTGTACACCCCTATGTTAAATTCCCATAGAGGCAGGCAGATTTTTATTTTTAAGTATTTTTTTTTACTTTTTTTTTTTAGGATACTATGCATCCTGATACCTAAAAAAAAATTCCCTTGGCCTTTGGAATTCAAATAGTCCCACATCATCACATAGCCTTCACCATACCTAGAGATTGGCATGGTTTTATTTCAGTTAGCCTAATAGCTGGTTTGATTTGCATTGAGAGATGATCTTATGGAAAGTACTCCATGTCAATCTCTAGGTATGGTGAAGGCTATGTGATGATGTGCGGCTATTTTAATTCCAAAGGCCAAGGGAACTTTATCAGGATGCATAGTATCCTGGATCCATGAAGTAACTGGCCTTTAAAAATAAAAATCTGCCTGCCTCTATGGGAATTTAACATATTAAACTTATGCACCCTGTATTTTAAGGAAGAACATTTATTTATTCACGATACATTATTCATTCACAAAGAAAATTGGTGTCCTTAAAGGAGAACTTGGTAACTTTTTTAACTTAATAAAACTGTCTAGAAATCATTTGGATGGTTAAACAACCTATTCTGGTGATATTGATGACTTTCCCTGCTCCCCCCAGAGTTCCCAGGCGGAAAACCAACCTTGCAACTTGGGGACTGCCGTCCCGGTAAGACAGAAATTGGAAGTCTCGTGAGAAGCGAGAACGAGAACGAGCGCGAGCGCCAAACACGAATTGCTTTACGGCAATTCGACATTTAACACACACGCATGTATGATGTATTACCAGATTACCCACCTCGGTAGACATAGCTCCACACGATACAGTTGGCTTGCTCCGATCAAAACAAACGCACATGAGCAGCGGTAGAGAGGGGGAGGAGGCCGCCGCAAGTGAGTTTTTTACGTCCGTGTTGTGAAATATACGCCCCCCCCCCCCCCACAGCTGTAGGGGGAGCTCGTGGGGAAAACATGCGATAACAAAAGGGAAAATCAGCGAAGAAGTGACTAGAGTTCGCTAGAGTTGCCGAGTTCTCCTTTAAAGGTTGGATTTTTCCTAATTTTTTTAATTAAGGCATTAAGTTCAATTTCCAAAAGATGATTTTTTTATTCCTCTTTTTAGTCAACTTTAGTATGGGTGTCTAAACTTATGCATAGCACTGTATTTACTATATTTTCACTTTTCATTTTCATCTTAGTTTTAGTAATTGTATTATGTGCTTTTGTGATTTGTATTAGTTTTGTTTAGATTTCATTTATTTTTATTTTAGTTTGAGTAGTTTTAAAACTTGTTTTCAGTTAGTTGCCAATTCAGCATTTTTTAATCTAATTCTTTTCAGCTGTATTTAAATGAATACAAAAAATGGAATAGTTTTAGTGAACGATAACATCCCTGCTTTAAATCGCTTATTATTCTGACCTAGATTGAAAAATCAGGTCATCATGACGCACTATCTTCTTATTAGTACAGTCCATCCCAAACCACGAGGCACGCTGCCAAACACAGGTTAACCTGTAACTCTGAAAACATCCCAAAGGGCAAAGGACTGTTCATTTCATATTTCATATCGCTGGCATGTCGAATTCTTCATGCAACGAGATACACTGTAAAAAAAAAAAAAATCGTAGTTGTAAATATTATAAGATAAAAAGATTAAAAAAAATACTACTTTCTACTTCAAAATTCAATGCGTTACTTGACGTTTCTTTGCAATTAATTGTGACATTTACTAGCAATTTTAGTAGCTTCACCTTCATCGTTTCCCGGTTTAACGGGGCAGAATGGGTCTCGACGGCAGGCCTGGCACCTGTTATTACTGATAATACACCACCATCAGGGGCGGTTCTAGAGGCGGGGCCACAGGGGCCCTGGCCCCTGCTGAAATCTGATTGGCCCCTGATTGGCCCCCCTTCCTAGGGGTGGGGGAAAAAATCGATTCTTAGATGCATCGCGATGCGGACGTGGACGATGATTCTGAATCGATTCACAAATATCAAAAATCGATTTTCTAAAAAAAAAATATATATTTTTTCCTAATAACGTAATATTGACGGAACGCAAAAGGCGGAACTCTAAAGCGGACGTGCAGTGCGCGTGCAGTCTGTGGCGCGCACATAACAGAGACGCGCACATAACAGACGCATGATGGCTGAGCGCCAAATCCGAACGGCACCCTCTTCGTTTAAAGCTAACGTATGGAAAATTTGCAATTTCATTGTTACCTATTTAGTATTTTTTTGTATGAGAGCTGATATTTTGTATCAATATGCTGTAAACCGATCTGTTATAAGTACGTTATACTGCCCTGCAATATGCAATGCCAGTCACAAAAAGTTACATATGACTGTGCTCTCTGCAGATGATCATTCACTTTTTTTGTATTAAGTTGTTTTTGATTGTGGTATACAGCAAACATTTCAAGTCATAACTCTGTATTATTTAGTTGTGATTAAGAGCGGCTTTGTATGTTACTAATTATTCAGAATATGCATAAGACCACAAGCATTATATGAGAGCTGCTGGTACATAATTCTATATTTTTGAACGAAAACTGTTTGTGAATTTGCTACAGCAAAATTTTTTTTTTTTTTGTCTGAAGGATTATATTGCTCATTGGAAATAACAAGAGGATGTTGGTTAGAAGTCTATTATTAAATGCTAGAGATTCAGAATATGCTGAAGTTTGTATTAATTTACTACAAGTACGCTGCTAGTACAGGCACACATTTATTTTCCTGTTGGTTCTTTGCAATGTTGGGACAAATGCTGGCAAATGTAACCTTACAGTTGACTTGCCAAATCACTTACATTTGTTTTATTAATAAAATTAATATAGGAAGTATTGGAAGTAAGTTCGTTATGGGTCATCATAAATACTTTGCTTTAAAAGTACCAAGTAGTATAAAAAAAAAACGTTAATCATCGATAATCGTTACCCTCTGAATCGTAATCGAATCGAATCGTGAGGTGCCTACAGATTCCCACCCATCAATCGTCGACGAGAAGAGCAACCAGAGAATTCTTCACAACGATCACAGATGCAATTCCACCCCCAAACAATTAACAATAATTTACTGTTTATAAGCGACGACATGATTCTGAAACTTAAAAGGTGGAATTCAGAAAGAAGTGCATTGTGTCCTTTATGCACCGTAGGCTATAAATAAATGAAAAAAATCATTAAGAACTTTACTGGCTCATAATTTTTTATTAGAGTGTTTGAAAAAGGAATGACTGCCGAAATGTATTTGCACCGTACTGAATAAATTATTTTGTGTGCTTGAATGTACCCTGTATTTGGCCCCTGATTGTAACATGTGGCCCCTTAATGGCCCCTGTTACAGAAAAATCCTAGAACCGCCACTGACCACCATGATAAAAATCAAAGCTTGCATAGTAAAATATGCATGGCTAATAAACATCAGGCTTATAAACAATCATATCTCACCCAAAAATCTAAAGAAAACAAGTAGTTTCTGCTTAAAGAACAACAAGTGTTTGAAATATTGTTTTTGCAATGTGACATTCCCTATAAAAATGATATGATCAATAAGTTATGACAACATGTGTTTTTACATTGCTTTAACTCATCAAAATAAGTCAAGCAATTTTCAACTTATGTTATAGATAAAACCTTTTTTTTTTTTTTTTTACATTTTAATGTAATTTAAGTTGAATTGACTTAAACATCCAAGTTGATTGTGCTTAAATTTAAAGCAGCAACTTTTTTTACTCGTTGTTTTATTTTAATGACGTAAGCACATTAAAAATAATTATATACTGTACATTATTAATGATAATAGAAATAATATTCTAATAAAAATAATAAATAATTCATAATATTTAAGGTAAAGTAGCTTTGTAGGTATGCATCGAGATATTATAGTTTTTATTAAAAAAAAATATTAATATTTTCCATTTTCATTTGAATTTGAATAGTTTTTTTGTTGTTTTTATTAGTTTAGTCTTTCTATATAGTTTTTATTCATTTAAAATAGTTTGAGTTATTTTAGAACATCAAGTTAAACTAAACAAAAATGAGAAATTATGAAATAAAATGAAATAAAAAAAGGTTTTTATTCTTTATTTCTGTTAACGTTTATATAATATAAATCAATAAAAGCATTTTTTAATGGTTTTAGTCAACTATAATAACACTAGTATGCATCATGGTAGTAATTGCTGAACTGAATTTGACTTCAGGAGATTTAGGAGGAAATGTGCCGGATTGTAATGGACGATCACTCTCAGCCTAAAGCTCATAGAAACGTCCCGTTTCCCGGGTTAACGGGGCAGAACCCGTTATTTCCCCCGAGCGCTGACATCGCCCACGTTCCCTCATCCGTTTAGATCCGTGTCAACATAACTACAGCCCTGTCATACCATGTCATCGGCCTGAGTGGAAAATAACCGGATTGCTGAGAAGAAAGTGTGCTCTCTTATTGAGTGCGGACAGGAGTTACTCTACAGCCCTGCTGGGAAATCAAAGCACAATCAGAGCTTCTGACTGGCGTTAATGTCATTGTCCAGCTGTGTTTTCATGGCTCTGTGTCTCTGTGCAGTTCTTAGGCCTTCACGTTCATGAAGACGGACACGATCACGATCACTCAGAGGAGAACCTGGACTATGTGTACAAACTCCTGGTGCTTCTCTCGGGCATCTATTTGTTCTTCCTGATGGAGAGCATCTTCTCCATTATCACCCGCTCACAACATCACCACCATCACGATGACGTGAGTATTCCGTGTCTCCTGAGCGTTCCCGTCCCACATGATCCGATTGTGAGTTGATTCCCGGACCTGTGTTCACAGGAGGAGTCCGAGGTCCATCACTGCGACCACGGCCGAGTCCTGCAGATGTTCCAGAGAGAGAAACAGGGCAATCACTCCAGCTCTCAGGCGGATCTGGTGAGAAAACCATGGAAAAACCTGGGAAAGAGTCTTTGTTAATGAATAAACTAATACTAATGGAGTCTAAATTCAGAAGAAGGGTTATTTTAGTATCAAGCTATTATAGTTTTATTCATATTGTTATTTTGATATTTTACATTTTCATTCTCAACTTTAGATACATTTTTAGTCATTTTGATCTATCTATCTATCTATCTATCTATCTATCTATCTATCTATCTATCTATCTATCTATCTATCTATCTATCTATCTATTTATTTATGTCAACACTACCTTTCAAAAGTTTGGAATAATTAGGATTTTTTTACTTTGAAAAAAATAAGTCTGTCTGCTGAAAATTCAGCTTTGATCACAGGAATAAATTACATTTTACAATATATTCACATAGAAAACATCTATTTTAAATTGTAATGATATTTCACAATATTACTGTTTTTACTGTATTTTTTATCAAATAAATGCAGTCTTGGTGAGCAAGAGAGACTTATTTCAAAAACATTTAAAAAAAATATATAATAATTCAACTTTGTTTTCCATACTTTTTTCCTGTAGTGTATTTGTTTTTTATTAATTAATTATTCTAATTTAATTTAATGTAGTCTCTAATCTAGGTTGTAAGAGATGTGCTATTAATGAATATTTTATTATTATTATTATTTTAGGTTGATGCTGAAAAAAAAGAGAAGTCCTTCATTGGCTCTAAAAGAGGTGATAATACTGTGTGTTAATGACATATTCATGTTCTGCACGTGGAACGGAGTAAAATGAGCTGTTGAATGCAGATAAGCGTCAGGCCTGCATGTTCACAGTGGTCTTGTCTTCTCCTCCAGAGCAGCGTCTGCTTCCCTACATGATCACCATCGGGGACGGCATCCATAACTTTGCGGACGGTCTGGCTCTCGGCGCGGCGTTCTCCATCTCGTGGAGATCCGGTCTGGCCACGTCTCTCGCTGTGCTCTGCCATGAGCTGCCGCATGAGCTAGGTGAGCGCCGGATTATATGATCACAAATGCAATCATGTTTTCAAATATTATTAGAATTTAAAATCGCTGTTAAAGTGTAATTTATTCCTGTGATAAAGCTGAATTTTCAGCATCATTACTCCAGTCTTCAGTGTCACATGATCCTTCAGAAATCATTCTAATATGATGATTTGATGATCAAGAAGCATTTATTATTAATATCAGTGTTGAAAACAGTTGAGCTGCTTCGTATTTCTGTGGAAATATTTTTTTTTTTTTTGGATCGTTTGATGAATAGAAAGTTTAAAAGAACAGCATTTATTTGAAATAGAATCTTATAACATTATAAATGTCTTTAATGTCACTTTTGATCGATTAGAAGAATCATTTCACACATGAACTGGCCCCTCCGAGTCCTCTGAAAGTCTTTGGGATGTTAAATAAATGTTGTGATGTTATTTCCATCAAGTTTTGGTCAAGATCTTGTATTGACAATGTCCCCTGGGGTTTTTTAAGTTCATTTTGACTAAAATGAACATGTTGCATTACAGCTTTTTTTGTGCATCTCATTTTCTGTTTTGAAATTGTATTATGTGTACGTACATTCCCCGACCACACGAAAGTTTAATTTGGATTTAAATAGGCAAATGCGGAAGAGTCTGTGATTGGATCATTATTGCAGTGATTATTATGTTTCCATCATGTTATACATTTGGCAACAGTTCTTCTAACCCATTAAATCACATAAAAGATCTTAAGCAAAAATGAATGCAACTCTTGTTGTTGTGATGTTATTTCCATCATTTTTTTGGTGAAGATCTTGTATTGTCAAAGCAAGAGTCCAGTGTAAAGTCTCCTCCAGAACATCTCAAACACTCTCAGTGAATTCAAGATCTGGACTCTGGATCTGTTCCTCTCAATCATTCTTTCACAATCTGAGTCTGATGAATCTTCACTGTCCTCCTGGAATATGACCATGATGTGTTTCCTACATGTTTAAGAAATGAAAAGCTACACACTCCATCAGTTAGTGTTAGAAGAACTGTTACCAAACATATATCATGCTGGAAACATAATAATCACTGCAATAATGATCCAGTCATAGACTCTTACGCATTTACCTTTTTAAATCCAAACAGCAACTTCTTTTGGCCAGGTGATATATATATATATACACACACAAACACACATTAGGTCAAATTCCTAAAAAGAATTGGGTCTCTGCTTAATGGCCATGGGAAATGTGTGTCCCATGGTCAAACCAGTTGAGAACCACAGGTCATAATGTGTGGTTAGCGTATGATAAGGACGAATGCCTGTTGACTGGTTTCAGTGTGTGTTCTGAGATAAACTCAACAGGTTGTGTGAAACTGCTGAATAACAAGTGAGTGGCGCTTTCTGTAAAGACTCTTCACTCTTCCTGGTGTGAGTCATGGAACGTCCCAGAGAAACACAGATTAGATAGCATTGACTCCTGAGTTCATGAGCGCTCCTTCCTGGTTATGATTTCCTCCTCCTTTCTGCACACACACACACACGAGAACGAACAAAGAATGAAGGGATTGAAAACTCTCCTGTCTGACGGAGAAATAAACGTACACGCCTCTCTGTGCTGGTGGAATATTCATTCTCAGACATTTTTATGCTTAATTTAACAGATGATTTTTGATTTATGCATGATTGAAGCTCTTGATTTAACCTTTCATTTAGATTAAAATGCCTTTTTGTTTTATTTTTTTAAATAATTGTATTTATTTTGCTAGTAGTGTTGTTGGTTGTCTTACTTTCAGACCTGATTTTATGCTTTATTTTACGCTTTTATTCTAACCAGAGGAGGATTTAACGGCTCGGCAATCGCGTTTTTATTGCTCAGGAGACTTCAGCTAAATTTGTGTCTCTGACTTTATAACTTGCAAATGCAAGTTCACTGTATATCTCTTCAGACTTGTCAGATAAAAAGGCGCAATTATCTTTCTTTCTTTTTTTATTCCCTCGCGAAACAAGCTTCCAAATTTTTAACCCCAAAATCAAAAGAAAGAAATTATATTTTACATTTAAAAAAAAAAAAAACATATTTTTGTACTGTGACATCAATGCAAATTTCATACAAGATCCTAAAATAGGCTTAATTTTTCTTTTTCTTTGTTTTGGCGTGAAATTTCTTCACAGTTTTTGTGGATTATCCGAGAAGCCGGAAACAAGTAAAAAAAAAAGATTATATATATATATATTATCACAATAGTTTTACAGGAAAATTCCATTTCAATCTTTCTAATTCAGATTTTCTTGTTTAATTCAACACATTACTTGCCCTTTCTTTGTAATTATTTGTGAGATGTATCAATGACTTGTGAAATTGTAAGTTTTTCAGTGCATTAGAGAGATCTCAGATGGACTTTTTCTTTCCTACACTGTCAGAAAAGCTCACTAAAACCTTACAGTAGTAATGTACACTGATATACACTTTCCTTGAAGAGTTCTGCCCCAGTAACACACTGTTGTCCCTCAATGCCGATGTTGTGTGTGTGTGTGCCGTCTCTCTGGCCTCAGGTGATTTCGCGGTCCTGCTGCACTGCGGTGTGTCTGTGAAGCGAGCTCTTCTGCTGAACATCGGCAGCTCTCTCACCTCCTTCATCGGCCTGTACATCGCGCTGTCCGTCTCCACAGAAGCCGTGGCTATAGAGTGGATCTCGGCGGTCACCGCTGGACTCTTCCTGTACGTCGGACTGGCAGACATGGTGCGTGACCATCTACTTCAGTCTCAGTGTTTTCTCATCCGTCAGAAACAACAGCAGTGTTTGCCTTTAACTTTCTCTAATGCATTATTTCAGAGTTCACAGACACTCTTAAAACCCTTCTTCTCTCGTTTCTCTCGTTCAGCTTCCCTCGCTGGTTCATGTGGACAGTGAAAGACCGTGGCTGGTTTTTCTCCTGCAGAATCTGGGACTTTTAAGCGGCTGGGGCATTTTATTGCTTTTGTCCTTCTATGAAGACCAAATCGGGCTCTGAATATGATGCATTCGGTTTTATCTGTGCCTTATTCCTAAATATCTGTCCACAGAAACTACATATTAAACGTGCAATGTGTCGGAATATTGGTAACACTTTACAATCAGGTCTCATTAGTAACATGAATTAATGCATTAAATAAGATTAACTAAAGAAGAGAAATAGTGATAGAAATACAATTGTTCATTAATAGTTGATATTAGCTTAGGTCCATTAAAATAATATTAACAGATATAACTTTTGATTTTAATAATGTATTAGTACAATAATTAATGCTTTTAAAGTATTATTTCATTGTTAATTCATGTTAACTAATATTATAAACTTTATTGTGAAGTGTTACCTAAATATTTTTAGTATTTTTAGATTACAACATTTGGATAGAAAAGCATAGTATACTTTTGCACATTTTCAGAATTTTTTTTATCTTCATCAATTCATCAATATGAATCATAAATTCACAGATGAGATATTCAGCCTTTAATGTACTGTAGCTACTGTCTTTGAATTGAAATGCTGTATTTTTATTAGTAAATACTTATTTCTGTAATTTATTTTTGCATTAGTATTTTTAAAGTAAGATATCAGCCAAAAACACTTTCGAAGCATTATAGTATATTACACTTACTATACTCTTATGATTAAATTCTGCTAGAATGACGGTCAATTCTTTAGATTAGGATCAAATTCTCACTATAAACTATGACTTTTGCCTCAATAAACTCCTAATTACTGCTTATTAATAGTTAGTAAGGCAGTTGTTAAGTTCAGGTGTTGAGGATTTAGGGATGTAGAATATGATCATGCAGAATAAGGCATTAATATGTGCTTTATAAGTATTAATAAACAGCCAATATTCTAGTAATATGCATGATAATAAGCAACTATTTGATTGTGAGAATTGGACCTTAAACTAAAGTGTTTCCGAATGAAGTTTATGAATTAGAATAGTCATTATCCACTGCTATAAATGCAACAGGTTTGATTTAAACCATGTCATGTCAAATCATGTCAAGACTCAGCATATATATTTATCATATATATTTAGAAGATTATAGTAAATGATTATGGACTAGTTTTACGATACTTTGGTGAACTTGGTGAAGCTTTTTTGTACATTTTGGAGCTTTCCAGTGTTCATTACCATTCATTTTCATTGAAAGAAAACAATCAGCACGAACATTCATTCACTTTTCCATTTGAACTGTCTTTAAGAATTTATGTTTTATAGTAATAATACCTGAAAATAAATCCAAACAAATACTAAATGTCATATTTGTCTCCTTTCTCCATTCACTGCTACATAGATATCACACATATCTCACTCGCAGTGATATAGAGCATGAAGACATGATCTCTGTGATTTCATATGCGTTATGCAAGTCATGAGGAGTCTGCTCAGCATTATGTGTGTGTGTGTGTGTGTGTGTCATTACTGGTGATGTTGTCTTCAGGTCAAACTCTAAACAGCAGGTTCACAGGGTTTATCTGGCATTATCGACCAGAACCACGCCTCAAAACCTCAAGACAAGCTCAGCAGAGCTGCAGGACAGGTACAGGTTAACATAACCTTTACTCAGCAGGTGTACAGCTTTAATAGTGTGTGTCATCTGCAAACCTCAGGGGACTGCAGGTCAAATATACTGAATATTTAATACAGAAACAAAAATATTGAGGATGGAGGGATGGGTGGATGAATGAATGGGTAGAGATAGACTGGTGGATGGATGGATGGATGGATGGATGGATGGATGGATGGAGACAGGAATGGACAGATGATGGATGGATGGATAGAGACAGGGATGGACGGATGGATGGATGGATGAATAGAGATGGATGAATAGAGACAGACTGATGTATGAATGAATGGATAGAGACATACGGATGGATAGATGGATGAATGGATTGATGGAGACAGAGGGATGGATGAATGGATGGATGGATGGATGGATGGATGGATGGATGGATGGAGAGAGAGGGATAGATGGATGGATGGATGGATGGGTGGATGGATGGATGGATGGGTGGATGGATGGATATAATGATAGACTGATGGATGGATAGATTGATAGAATGACAGATGGATGATGGATGAATAGAGACAGACAGATGGACGGATAATGGATGGATGGATAGAAACAGACGGATGGATAGATGGATGGATGGATGGATGGATGAATGGAGACAGAGGGATGGATGGATGGAAGAATGGATGGATAGAGACAGATGGATGGACGGATGATGATGATGGATGGATGGATGGATAGAAACAGATGGATGGATAGATGGAGACATAGGGATGATGGATGGATGGATGGATGGATGGATAGAGACAGACGGATGGACGGATGATGGATTGATTGATAAAAATAATATATATATATATACACACTCACCTAAAGGATTATTAGGAACACCATACTAATACTGTGTTTGACCCCCTTTCGCCTTCAGAACTGCCTTAATTCTACGTGGCATTGATTCAACAAGGTGCTGAAAGCATTCTTTAGAAATGTTGGCCCATATTGATAGGATAGCATCTTGCAGTTGATGGAGATTTGTGGGATGCACATCCAGGGCACGAAGCTCCCGTTCCACCACATCCCAAAGATGCTCTATTGGGTTGAGATCTGGTGACTGTGGGGGCCATTTTAGTACAGTGAACTCATTGTCATGTTCAAGAAACCAATTTGAAATGATTGGAGCTTTGTGACATGGTGCATTATCCTACTGGAAGTAGCCATCAGAGGATGGGAACATGGTGGTCATAAAGGGATGGACATGGTCAGAAACAAGGCTCAGGTAGGCCGTGGCATTTAAACGATGCCCAATTGGCACTAAGGGGCCTAAAGTGTGCCAAGAAAACATCCCCCACACCATTACACCACCACCACCACCAGCCTGCACAGTGGTAACAAGGCATGATGGATCCATGTTCTCATTCTGTTTACGCCAAATTCTGACTCTACCATCTGAATGTCTCAACAGAAATCGAGACTCGTCAGACCAGGCAACATTTTTCCAGTCTTCAACTGTCCAATTTTGGTGAGCTCGTGCAAATTGTAGCCTCTTTTTCCTATTTGTAGTGGAGATGAGTGGTACCCGGTGGGGTCTTCTGCTGTTGTAGCCCATCCGCCTCAAGGTTGTGCGTGTTGTGGCTTCACAAATGCTTTGCTGCATACCTCAGTTGTAACGAGTGGTTATTTCAGTCAAAGTTGCTCTTCTATCAGCTTGAATCAGTCGGCCCATTCTCCTCTGACCTCTAGCATCAACAAGGCATTTTCACCCACAGGACTGCCGCATACTGGATGTTTTTCCCTTTTCACACCATTCTTTGTAAACCATAGAAATGGTTGTGCGTGAAAATCCCAGTAACTGAGCAGATTGTGAAATACTCAGACCGGCCCGTCTGGCACCAACAACCATGCCACGCTCAAAATTGCTTAAATCACCTTTCTTTCCCATTCTGACATTCAGTTTGGAGTTCAGGAGATTGTCTTGACCAGGACCACACCCCTAAATGCATTGAAGCAACTGCCATGTGATTGGTTGATTAGATAATTGCATTAATGAGAAATTGAATAGGTGTTCCTAATAATCCTTTAGGTGAGTGTATATTTATATATAATAAACATTGCCATATTTAAGCTATATTTGCGACAGATATTATTTTTGGCCTCTTTTGTAAAAATGAACAAAGTTCACCCTCATCCAAAGCTTGTAAATCTTATCATACTCATAAACCTCGTGTCTGTCGATGTCCAGCTCACATGTTCAGCATCAGGTGACACAGATATCAGCGTTTACTTCTCATGGACAGCGATTATATTAAACGGAGAGCCAACAGAAATCTTCTGATTCTTAGATGGAAAAGACTGTCAGGAGAGATCTCAACAATGCCTCCAACTGCTTGGATTACATTCCTTATCAAATTCCTCCAAAGATTCTTCCCAGTGAAACCTCGGAAATGCAAATGAAACATAAAGAAATCATTATTTTTTTAGCAGCAACATTTGGATGAATGTGTTTTTGAATGTTGTTATGATTTTTTTTACAGTACATGAGTTTGCTTAAGTGTTAATAAATAATCATCAACAAATACTGAACAAACAATGACTAACTAAATATTAGATTAAGCTGATAATGAGAGCAAACTATAATGTTTCCTTCATTCCATTGCAACATTGAAATGTTTTATTATATGTTCTTTAAAAACTTTTACCATATAGTTCGCTGCATGTCGACGGGAATTAAAGAGGGGAAATGAATTCCTGACTACTTCTGGTTTGCTGACCCTAATAATCAGTTTAATTTCCACCCACTACTGTCTTTCAGAAGTGATTTTATGAAAAGCAAGCATAACCAGGTAATTAATATGTCAATCAAATGAAAGAAAATAAATAGAAGGAAGTAAAAATAGACATAGATATCCAGTTAAAACTACATCCTTATTATCTGTCAAAGTTTGTCCCGTCCAAAGTCTGGGCTCAGTGAAGATGTGGAGTGGTTTAGCCGATGGGTTCTGGATCTGGTTTATTGAGATTAATCAGATGTAATTAAGGGAGAGGCCTGAAGCCTGAACTACAGTCACATGAATACTCTAATCTCCTCACACACGCGCCACTTTATGTAACGTGACCAACTATAATCTGGATTATAAAAGTGATCTTTGGATTGAAGTGTTTGGGAATGTTTGACATTCTGATCTGACTCTGATCCCTGAATCCACATGGATTTGATGGTAAATAACACAATGCTGCCCACTGCTGTACAGACAGTGTCAGTGCATGTGCAGAAAGACTCAATTTACACTGAAAATAATAATAATAATAATAAATAATAATTAATAATAATAATAATAATAATAGTAATAATATATATATATATAGTTATATATATATATATATATATATGCCATGATGCCTTGTCTACATATGTCTGAGGTCTGAGGATGTCCTAAAATGTGCACTGTAAATGTCTCGCGGCACGAATGTAGCCTACCAATACAAATAAATAAAACATCTCCAGGTAACTAGCAGAGCATCTATTTAGTTCGTTTGTTGAATAAGAGGCGATCTAGCGCTGAAATATGTAGTTTTTTTAATCAAGTGATCAAAGTGCTCGTTGCCGCTGCGATCAGTGGCGCGGATACTGTGTTCTCTTGTGGCTCCCGGTGAAATTACAGAACAAAATGCACACAAACGTGTCCCTACCTGATATACAACCACTGATAAACATAATCGGTTTTGATGAGAGAGAAAAAAAACTATACGAGTGTGAATTAGAAGAAGTTAGAAGAACCCAGAACCTCTTGGAAGTTCTGCCACTGGACCATTTAAATACACACATAACAATTCTCACCACTAGCAACTTATATTAGACATCAATAAACGACAAATTAATTCCAATGTACTATTTAAATCGATTGCTGTCGTAATGTTATTGTTGGGGAGACCGGGGACAGTTGCAACATGTCATTTTTCTCCAATCAGAAACATGCTAGAGTGATGACATTCACACTGCACATGCACAGTTAGACCCCTTAGACCCTCCCCCAACAAGAAGACAGAAGACATACTCAACATCTGCTGCTGCATTTATTGAACAAAACTTGTTTTCGAGGTATGAATGTAAATTTTTTCATTTTTGTCATACTGTCCTGACATTTTGTATGAATTCAAAACTTACTAGTTTGAAATATTGTTTTGTTGACTTCTAAGTGACATGTGTCAAAGTCAGTGTGTCTAGCAGGAATGTGATGTTCTGTCATGGCTGATATAGGGTCGGGGACGGTTGCAACAAGTTATAAATTGCATGTTTAGTAAAAGTTTGCTGCATTGCAAATTGTTCAGTTCTTCCTGTCTGACACTGAAATATGGAGAGATTGAATAGCATCTACATCTGCACACTGAATCTGTGTAGGCCTATGTTCTACACATGAACTAACAAAACTCAATAACTTATTTTTGATAAATATGACTAAATAAATAAATAATAGGCTACAATAATATTATTGTATAAATAAATAATACTATAATATTATAGTAGGCCTAAAACAGTTAATATTTTCAGAATTCTATGCTCATTGAGACAAAAAGCTAAAGTTTATTAGTGAAATTGAAGGTATTTTTAACATGTTTCAACCGTCCCTGGGTCGGGGTCAGTTGAAACATCTGACTTCTTCCATTCAAATAAATACTGTGAACGATATATCATATGTAATCTTCTTTAAATGGTATGGGTAATTAGCAGACAGATGCAAGTTTAATATATAGGCCTACAAATTTGGTTGGTCTAGTCCAAATAGTCTCAGAGTAGGTTAACTGAGAGAAATGCAAAAAGTGTTGCAACTGTCCCCAGTCTCCCCCTACATACATCTGATTTATGATTTAGCATTGTGCTAGCAACGCCACTGATAGGGGACACAACAGCATTCATATGTTTTCTTCTGCTGTCTCTGAAATTTATAAACTGTTTGTTTTGCACACATTATTAATTATTAAGCACATATATGGCTTGAGAAAACAATGACAGTTGAATTCCTGTAACCGGAAATAAGGGAGTTGAACTATTTCAAAACGGAAGTGCACATCATCTAGATTGCCAGGTTTGCCCTTTTCAACTGTTGTTGTGGTTTCATTTCCTCCCGCTGGTTAAAGGTTTCACATATTGCACATTTGCACAAACTGTTGCCTATTTGACTGAAATAATTGTATATTGACATATTTTACATTATACCAATGATAAAACTGTGCTAGATGATAGATTATTATAAATATTCTCAGCCATCTTTATTAAAAAATGCACATGTCTGTGGGAAGAAATTGACAAGCTTCTTCAAAGATTATCAAGACATTTGTTGCCCTCATTCAAAAACCACTGCTCATCACTGTGGTAAAAACAAACTGGTGTAGACTGGATAAAGTTCCTGTTTAATTCTTGTACTTGTATGACTCATGACACTTTCCATTTCTCTTTTCCTGTGTGTGATGAACTGTCATGTTTCATATAGATTAATACAATTGTGTGAGTACAATGCACAACAGTGACTGTAAAACATTTTAGCTATGTTGAGTTTTGATATTTGGATATGGTCGTTGGACTGGTTTTAGTCTATTTCTGATTGGCCTTTGGGCTGGTTCTTCTTACACAGACATGGAAACCCTGCACAGCATCATTTTTATTTTCACATTTGTTCGTCTGTGATTCTGTAGTTTTTTAGTTTCACGCTGAAACCCAGAGATCAGGAATGGCCTCGATCACAGTTCTCCTCCTGATTTCAGCTTTATCTTCCTCTCAGAGTGGTAAGGACTCCGTTTGTTTCCATATTCCTACATGCACATGTGTCTGTAGACTGTAAAGATTATTTATTCACAAGGTTCAAAATGATCTGTGCTGAGAGAATGCTGAGAAGTTTGGTACTGTTTAATGTTCAGTGTGTTTGATTTTACCTTTAAATTGATCAAATCTAGGAGTAAAACTTAACAATAAAGTCTTACAAGTGTGTTCTCACACTAGGCGATCTGAACCATACCTGAGCATGTTTGACCCTCAAAGTACAGTTCGTTTGACTGGTGTGATCACTCCGTACCTGTTACCAGGTGTTGGTCCTATTTCAACTCCCTGCCAAATTATCACCTCTTGTTGAAACCACTACCTGATAACAAAAAGAGAATAGTGAGTTTAGGATCAGCTGGGAAAGTGCATGATATTCTAGGGTAGTCTATCCTGGAAGCATGATTGCTCTGTGAGCCTATTATATGTTCACTGCAGTAACACTGAAATAAAGTTTAATAAGTCAATGTTAGCTAATGCGTTACAGTATTTATTCATCTTTGTTTCTGTAAGTAAAAATATAACTATTTATAATATGCTAAGTAAAATTAACAGATGCAACTTTTGATTTTAATAATGTATTAGTAATGTTTAAACTAACATTAACTACAATTAATAAATTCTTCAGAAGTATTTTTATTTTTAATTTTTTTAGTAAAATTTTTAAAGTATTTTTTAAAGGTCCCGTGACATGAAAATGTCACTTTATGAGGTTTTTTAACCTTAATATGAGTTTCTTAGCCTGCTTATGGTCCCCCAGTGGCTAGACGTTTTGATGGGTGTAAACCAAGCCCTGGGTATTTTTGAGAAAATGAAAACTCAGAGGGGTGAATCTAGAATCTTCCCTTTATGTTGTCATAAGGGGAAAGGTCACCTCCCCTTTCTCTTCTTTCCCCGCAAAGAAAAAATGAGCTGCGCGAGCGCGATATTGGTTTTTCCTCAAGAGACATCATGGCTTCCAAACGAGCGAAGCATGGCAGTTGCTCAGTGTTTGGATGTACAAATGAACACAAAAGTATTTTTTAGTTCCTTCATCCGAGCCTCTGAAGAACCAGTGGGTTATGTGAATTTCTGATGTGTAATTGTTCAAGTTCAGACAGATAATCTTTCTCTCAAAGTCATTCAATACTGTTTATGCATCAGTAAATCAAGCCAGTGACTAAACGATCAACTTCACGTCGTTTCTCTTAGTAGGATGAAAATAATCTTACTTAAACTGTGATTAATATATATATATATACAGAAAGCGATTAAAGAACAATCCCTTTCCAATTGCCCAAACTGTCAATCACACACCGCAAGTTTATCTGGATTGTCTTGCCAAAACTCATTATGAAATCAATGACGCTGTTACACTGCACAACGAAGCTCTTACTGTATTTATATACCTCCTCAATCTCCTCAAAGCTCATCACTGCAACCTTTATGTGATGGGAATAGATCTAAATACTTAAAAAAACTTCTCATGATTCGTTAATCTCGATAGCTGTAATAGTAAAAATGTATAATAGCTGTAATAGTAAAAGTTTTCGAGATAGTTCCACATGTAATGCTAGATATTTCATATGCAAGCATGTCAGCCAATCACAGCAGTGGGCGTTTACACTGAAGTCTCACAGCAGCCAATCACAGCAGTGGGCGTTTACACTGAAGTCTTACAGCAGCCAATCACAGCAGTGGGCGTTTACACTGAAGTCTCACAGCAGCCAATCACAGCAGTGGATGTTTACACTGAAGTCTTACAGCAGCCAATCACAGCAGTGGGCGTTTACACTGAAGTCTCACAGCAGCCAATCACAGCAGTGGATGTTTACACTGAAGTCTTACAGCAGCCAATCACAGCAGTGGGCGTTTACACTGAAGTCTCACAGCAGCCAATCACAGCAGTGGATGTTTACACTGAAGTCTCACAGCAGCCAATCACAGCAGTGGGCGTTTACAGTGAATTCTCACAGCAGCCAATCACAGCAGTGGGCGTTTACAGTGAAGTCTCACAGCAGCCAATCACAGCAGTGAGCGTTTACACTGAAGTCTCACAGCAGCCAATCACAGCATTGGGCGTTTACACTGAAGTCTCACAGCAGCCAATCACAGCAGTGGGCGTTTACACTGAAGTCTCACAGCAGCCAATCACAGCAGTGGATGTTTACACTGAAGTCTCACAGCAGCCAATCACAGCAGTGGGCGTTTACACTGAAGTCTCACAGCAGCCAATCACAGCAGTGGGTGTTTACACTGAAGTCTCACAGCAGCCAATCACAGCAGTGGGCGTTTACACTGAAGTCTCACAGCAGCCAATCACAGCAGTGGGCGTTTACAGTGAAGTCTCACAGCAGCCAATCACAGCAGTGAGCGTTTACACTGAAGTCTTACAGCAGCCAATCACAGCATTGAGCGTTTACACTGAAGTCTCACAGCAGCCAATCACAGCAGTGGATGTTTACACTGAAGTCTCACAGCAGCCAATCACAGCAGTGGGCGTTTACACTGAAGTCTCACAGCAGCCAATCACAGCAGTGGGCGTTTACACTAAAGTCTCACAGCAGCCAATCACAGCAGTGGGCGTTTACACTGAAGTCTCACAGCAGCCAATCACAGCAGTGGATGTTTACACTGAAGTCTCACAGCAGCCAATCACAGCAGTGGGCGTTTACACTGAAGTCTCACAGCAGCCAATCACAGCAGTGGGCGTTTACACTGAAGTCTCACAGCAGCCAATCACAGCAGTGGATGTTTACACTGAAGTCTCACAGCAGCCAATCACAGCAGTGGGCGTTTACACTAAAGTCTCACAGCAGCCAATCACAGCAGTGGGCGTTTACACTGAAGTCTCACAGCAGCCAATCACAGCAGTGGATGTTTACACTGAAGTCTCACAGCAGCCAATCACAGCAGTGGGCGTTTACACTAAAGTCTCACAGCAGCCAATCACAGCAGTGGGCGTTTACACTGAAGTCTCACAGCAGCCAATCACAGCAGTGGATGTTTACACTGAAGTCTCACAGCAGCCAATCACAGCAGTGGGCGTTTACACTGAAGTCTCACAGCAGCCAATCACAGCAGTGGGCGTTTACACTGAAGTCTCACAGCAGCCAATCACAGCAGTGGATGTTTACACTGAAGTCTCACAGCAGCCAATCACAGCAGTGGATGTTTACACTGAAGTCTCACAGCAGCCAATCACAGCAGTGGGCGTTTACAGTGAAGTCTCACACAGACACGCCCCTTCAAACAGAGCGTTCAAATCAGAGGCTAAAGTCAGGCTAGGATATATGCCTTTTATTTCTAAATTATTAAAATTTTGGATCTTTAAAACATACTAACATTATAAGGGCACCCCAGGAAACATTAGAAAATAATTCTAAATAATCCATGTCATGGGACCTTTAAATGATTTTATGTTAACTAATTGTTTCGGTTAGTGTGAGTATATAATCCACAGAGAAAGATGCGTGACACTGAATGAAATATACAAGTAAACTTTAATAAACATTCAGGAGGTTCAGAACTAACTACACAACAGACAGAGACCGCATGAACTAGAAACTAAACAGAACAAGAAATTAAACATGACTTTGATTGTGATACTAGTTAACTAACATTAACAAATGAAACCTCATTTTAAAGTGTTACTGAGTTAGGTTAAACTTTGGATATGTGCCTGCAACAAATGATGCATGACAGTTTTCTTGTGTGAACAAGCTTGTTTTTTCTTATTATTTCAGAGATGCACTCTCTATACTACACATACAGCGCCGTATCTAAACCTCTGATGTCTGGAGAAGAGTATGAATTCTACAACTCAGTCAAACTGGATGACATACAGATGAGTTTGTGTAACAGTGTGAATAAAGCAGATTTCATGACTCGATTGTGTGAGGAATCTGAGAGACTCTTTAATGAAAGCGATGATCTGCATTATAAACAACAGTGGCTTCAGATCAACATTAAAACCCTGATGGACAAGAGGAATGAGAACAGCACACGGGACACGGGTAATTATGTTTATGTTTAGAGTAAACTTGTGTTAAGTAATGCGAGCAAATTTCATTTCCATTAAAAAATTAACATACATGAGATCAAACAATTTACTAATGCTGATATGAACATAAAAATTGGCTGCATATTATTCACATTTTCTTAAACCGGTTGATTTTACATAATTTTTACATGCAGTTACTAACATGTCATGTACAATATACATATATTTTAGAACATAAGTTTGTTTTGATAGAGTAAACTTTGACATGCAAATATACTTCACAGTTAAATCTTCTACTTTAAATCTTCTAAAAAAATAATAATAATCTTAATCTTCTGTTTCTCTAGATCTTCATGTTCTTCAGTGGAGGCACGGCTGTGCAGTTGAACGTCACTCTAATGGTTCAGTAATGTTTCTTCATGGCTCTGATGAATACGCCTATGATGGCCAGACCTTGACCTTTGACCTCTCAATGCACTGGAAGCCTTTAGTCCTCGACCATGACATCATCTGGGACAGAGAATCAGTTTCCAGCCTGGAGAGGAAATGTGTGGAAACATTAACCAGATTCACTGAACTTCAGCGAGAGGGAAAGATCATCATGGAATGTGAGTTTACATCAGAATCTCTAGGGTTGATATTTGAATGCATTCTTTCATGCAGGTTTATTATTTTCATTGTCTGTCCTGCAGCTCGTCCTCGTGTTCACACTCTTGTAAAAGCGTCTGGATCTTCAGTCTCGTCTCTGCTGGTGTGTTTGGCCACAGGCTTCTACCCTAAACATGTGCAGATGGAGATCAGACACGATCAGACGCCGGTCCCTGATGATCAGCTGAACTCAGAGGGAATCAGACCGAACGCTGACGGATCCTTTCAGCTGAAGAAGAGCCTGGAGATCCTGCCGTCTGAAAAATCCCAGTGTCAGTGTGTGTTGAAGCACCAGACTCTGACTGAACCGCTCATCATCCGCTGCGGTAACAGGATCAGTCATCACAGTTAATGTTCACAAGATCACTTCATTATTACTGTTACGTTTGCTTCATTAGAACTGAACTAAATCTTTTAGTTTTTCTGTGACAGGAGTGAATGTCCGGCTGCGGGTGCTCACTGGATTTATAGTTGCTTTAGTTGTTCTTGTCATCATTCTTCTTGTTTTATATCTGCTGAGAAAATGTGTTAAACGTCGAAGTGAGTATTATTCCTGTAAGACCTTTATATAGGATGAGTAGAAGTGCAGAATGACTGTTAATATTTATAATTTCAGAATTTAACCTGAAACATCAGAATGAAGCCCTACAAATACCAGAACCACCAAAATTACCAGAATCACCACAATTACCACTATCACCACCATTAGGTGAGTCTGACTCTTCTACAAGTTGAAACACTATAATATATTCACACATTCTGCAACACTCTCATGTAATCAGTCTTGTTGTGAATCAGAGAACAGAACTGTGTCATTAAAGATTCCTCTCTGCATCTTTTAGACAGGTATGCTTGTCTACAACCATCATCAGGTGAGTCCATGTACAGTATATAAAATTTGTATATTTTAGGAAACTATTTGTCAGGTTGATAATTTCAAGTATTTCTCTGCAGTTTTTCTAAAAAAAAAAAAATTGTCTTTCTAAACAATTATAGAGTTTAGTCATAGAATAGTATATATATATATATATATATATATGTGTGTGTGTGTGTGTGTGTGTGTGTGTGTATGTATATATTGCACAAGCTGTTTATGAGTCAAGATGCGTATCTGGCATTACATCTTTACATCTCATTCTGATGATGACAAACTGAAGTGAAAAAAAGTGAAATGTATGAACACAAATCATAATTATTTATTTATTATTATTATTATTAATTATTATCATTATTATTATTAATTATTTAACTCTTGTATTATTTACATTCATTTGTTTTGAAATAATAATTCAGTCTCTACTGTACATGTTTTTCTCTCTCCACATTACCACTCATCTCTAATATTTACTTTCTTTAATTGTTCAATTTATTTAGCATAAAAATCAACATATCATTAAGAAGCAAACTACATCAAAACGACCCGTTCACACTATAATATATTCACACATTCTGCAACACTCTCATGTAATCAGTCTTGTTGTGAATCAGAGAACAGAACTGTGTCATTAAACATTCCTCTCTGTATCTTTTAGACAAGCGTGGTTATCGAGGATCAATATTAGGTGAGTCCATGTACAGTATATAAAATGTGTATATTTTAGGAAACTATTTGTCAGGTTAATAAAAGGGCATTAAATCTTTACATCTCATTCTGATGATGACAAACTGAAGTGAAATGAAGAGACTGATGGTTAATATTTATGAACACAAATCATAATCTCTGAATTATGTTTCTCTCTCTCTCTCTCTCTCTCTCTCTCTCTCTCTCTCTCTCTCTCTCTTCTCTCTCTCTCAGAATATGCGTGTGAGTTCACATTCACTAATATTTACTTTCTTTAATTGTTCAATTTATTCAGCATAAAAATCAACATATCATTAAGAATCATTTTATTAAATCATTCTTCGTACAAAAGTAAATCTTCTGAAATCTTTACACAGATCTCTCTGATCATAAACTGAAGTGACATGAGATGATATGAGGAAACTGACTGTGTTAATAATCGTTATTTTAGGTACAGAATACTCGGGAATATGGGAAATGGATCCAGAACTGTTGGAAGAAATGAGTGAGTCTGAACTGTTAAAAGCTCCTGTCACTGTACAGCTGATGACTAAATGCATGAACATGTTTAATAACCATCATTTTATTCATTCTGAACTTCATCAGAACCAGAAAGATTTGCAGCTGCTTTAAACACTGATTCAGAAGAAGAAAACTACACAGAACCCAGTGTGGAGGAGGATCACAGTAGGTCCTGAATACACACAAACACACACACACACACACACACACACACACACACACACACACACACACACACACACACACACAGTTTCATTAATGGCTCCTCTCGTTCTCTTTCAGCTGAGGAGGTTCACAGTAGGTCCTGAATACACACAAACACACACACACACACACACACACACACACACACACACACACACACACACACACACACACAGTTTCATTAATGGCTCCTCTCGTTCTCTTTCAGCTGAGGAGGATCACAGTAGGTCCTGAACACACACACACACACACACACACACACACTGTTTCATTAATGGCTCCTCTCGTTCTCTTTCAGCTGAGGAGGTTCACAGTAGGTCCTGAACACACACACACACACACACACACGCACACACACACACACACACTGCTTCATTAATGGCTCCTCTCGTTCTCTTTCAGCTGAGGAGGATCACAGTAGGTCCTGAACACACACACACACACACACACACACACACACACACACACACACACACACTCTCACTCACTCACTCACACACACACACACACACACACACACACACACTGCTTCATTAATGGCTCTCTCGTTCTCTTTCAGCTGAGGAGGTTCATGACACTCAAAGTCTGTGTGAAACTGAAGCGACTCCAGCAGCGGCTCGAGGTCAGAACATCTGAATTCATCTCTTATCTGACGCTGATTCTTCATCTCACTCACTCAACGTGTCCTTCATGACTTTTATAGGTGCCATGGGCTCCAAGAACTTCTCTCTGCCTAACTTCGGTGAGTTGAGACGTTCTTGTGTTTTGTAGTTTTAGTCTGTCAGAAACACAGATGTGAAACTATAGATGTGTTTTTCCAGCCATGGAGAGAGAAGACACAGATCAGAACACCATTACCCAGAATGCCCTGCTGTTGCCACTGCCAAGTAATGTTAATAGTCTCTCCTTCAAATCACATTTCATGAAACATACTGTAACTACTCAAATGGTTGCCATATCTGTGCTGATTATGAAGATATTATAATGCTGTTATTCTGTGTTTCAGGACGCTGCAGATCCAAGGACATTTCACTGCCAAAACTCAGTAATGTTTCAGTTCATTTCAACTAAAGATAAACAACATACTCATCCATTTGCACTTGAAATGTTTGCTATTAAATTTTGGTGTTTTTGAGCCAGAAACACACAAGTTCTCAGGTTTTAAATGGCCGTCAGTTCAAATGAAATGTTGTGTTTTCTTCAGCTCAAGACAGAAAGGACAGCGATGACTCCGGTTAGAAGATCGAGGATGTTCAGGTTGTTTTGAAGAATCAGATCTAGAGCTTTACTTCCATCATCAAAGCCTAAAGAACATGGAGATCTGAACATCACAGTCATTTATACATGTTCAATTATAAACCCGTGGCCATTAATATGAGGTTTATCACAGCGTTTACAAGAGCATCAGAAGGTCAAACATCAGATCAGCCGTGTGGATATTTGAGCACATCCTCAATCAACCAGCAAAATGACGTTACATTTATTTACATGATTTTATTGTTTTACTTGCATGAAAATCCCAGTGAACTCCGTCTACCTCTGGAGGAGTGTTATAAACGCATGAGAGTCATTGTCTATATTCATATTAGAAATGTGTTAATTAATAAAGGACCTTTTGAAATCAATAATTTTATGAACTGGTGCATAAAATCACTGATTTCAAAATGTCATTTGTGACATGAATGTGTTGGTTTATGTCCAAAGAGATATGTAACGACTCGAGTTATAATAAGTGAAATCCAGGTAGTAGGGGAGAGACGGGACAGTTGAAACACTTTTCAGATAAACGTCGTTTTATAAGATAAGGTTACAGATAGATTTTTTTTTGTGTGTGATCAACAACTCACACATGTGTTCTCTTTGTATCATGTTATTCGGTACAAATAGTAAAAATGAACTTTTAACGGTAGTTGTGCTTTGTTTCAATCGTCCCGCCTGAGCCAGGAGACTGAAACACAAGGGTGGGACGGATGAAACATAACAGTTTAAACGGCAACTATTCATCTAATGCTTGTTTTTATGAACAATACCTGACAAGTAACTTATGTACTTATTGTTACAAACATATTTTGTAATTTATCTTAATTTAAAGGTTCATATTAACCATTTTTGTTCTGTCGCCCAATAGGCGATAAGCCTATGTGCATTTTGCGTAATCTTTCTAATAGGCTATTTTGTTGAAGATAGACAAATCCGTTTATAATTCATTTTCTTACATTTCTTCCTTGAGTCATATTGAGTGTTTGCTAGTTGAATAGCCTGTTGTTATGAAGAAAACGAGGTCAACCGGAAGACAATAAATTAAATTTATTGAAGATTGAAGATAATTGATGATTATTAAAGAGATAACATGTGTTGTGTAATTGAAAATGAATTTCCTTTCAAATAAACACAAATCTAGGAACAGTATATGCTAAATAACCATCTGTGAACAGTAGCCTGTAGCCTTTCTGTAGGGTTATGGTTAAATAACTATTAAACATTGAAAACACATCTTATGCATTACAAATGTTTTCATTATTTATTGCAAAACACTTTTTTATTCAATGCTTAAACACTAGTGTGACCACATTAACAGCAGTTTTCCTATGGTTTAACTGGCAGGAGGCGCTGTCGGGACGTTGTTTTAAACCTGTTTTGCCCTCTGAAACTCTGATATTGCACACTTAAAGGGGGGGTGAAATGCTCATTTTCACTCAATCTCCTGTTAATCTTGAGTACCTATAGAGTAGCATTGCATCCTTCATATCTCCAAAAAGTCTTTCGTTTTATTATATTTATAAAAGAAAGATAGGCTGTACCGAGTCTTTCCGGAAAAAAAACGAGCGGCTGAAGGCGGGCCGTGTGGGCGGAGCTAAAGCTGTGCTAACGCGCCGAGCTAACAACACACAGAGACATTTGAAGCAGTTTTACTCACCGCCCGGTTCCAACGCACGACCGCAAACCTTTATCATTGTGACTGCTCGATCCTTAAGCATTAGACGATCTGCAAATCCGGCGATCTGGGCTTTGTTTATAAAATAATCATCGTCGAAATGCAGGGAACAAACAGTCTTGCACAACTCCGTTGATGCTCTGGAAAAACAAACTCCATGCACTGTTCCCTTAATGCTGGGTTCTTTGGGAATCTGTGCAGGGTTGTCTTGCCCTGGCAACCAAAAACACACTTCTTTGGTGACATTGACTTCCCTAAAGCCGAGCATAGCGCTTTGATGGGCGTACTGCTTTCGCTCTCTCGCTCTGGTCTATGGTTGCGCGCCGCCCGCGTCCTTCCGGCAGAAGTGCCCTTAGGACCCGTATAAGGAAATTCCGCCACATCTGACGTCACACATGCCCATACTCGAAAAAAACGTTCCGAAACTTGTGACAAACCGGAAGGAGTATTTTTGGCACAGAAATACTCCTTCAAACGTACAATTTAATTTTTGAAACTTTGTCCATGTTTAGCATGGGAATCCAACTCTTTAACAGTGTAAAAAACTCAGTATGCATGAAATAGCATTTCACCCCCCCTTTAAGGGTGTGTTGCAGTACTACACCTGTATTATCATTACAGTGACATATGAAACAATAAATACAACTTGTCAGTAAAAAAAAAGTTCCGCATGAAAGAATTCACTTACCGCACTCAAAAACAGCTTTAACTCCAAAACGGTATGACGTAAAGAAGAAATGTTTTCGCGGGTCTGGTAGGCATTGCGTGCTGTACGTGCTAACTGACGCACATGACGTGAGTGGTTATCAAGGAAATAGGCTTGTTTGAGATGAGCAAAATCTGCGCAGAACCGATCACCGGTGATCAGCGCGAGATGCATGCCGGTTAGAAATGTGTCCGAGTGCGGTCCGCCTTGCTCTGATGTCATGCTGACGTATGTCAAAAATCTCTCGCGAGCGCAAGGCGCACCTGTCGTATTCTGCAGTCGAGCGCAGTTGCTCTCCACCGACTGCGCTGATCAAAAGCATGATGGGAAAGGACTTGCTGACGACACTGCTTAATGCTCATTGGTTTAAACAACTGTGATGTATTGTTCTCTTTTAAAATGTTTGATTTTAAAACTCTAATATCATGTTTTATGTGTATATGTTATGTGTGAATATTCCCAAACTATCTGACAGTGCGATCTCTTTGGGTTATGCAATTTAATTTAATAAACAGCTCCTGTAGCAGCTTCTTCAGCTCCCGACTTTATGGGACAGATCGTGTATTTTAGCACAAGCCATATCTAATGATGATGATGTCTCAGGAACATCACGAGTTCAACATCGATAACTTCGACAGGTCTCTCTCTCCTCTCCCACACACTGAGCCACGCTTGGTTTAATTGTATATTCATTTCCAGGTAAAGAGTTCTGGCTCTGCACTGGTTCCTAACCTCCTCCATCCCTCATTTCTCTGTGGTTTAGTGAGCTGGTCACTGGTTAAATGTCTGATACAGAGCTATGTCTGAAACGGTCTCAGCGTGTGTTCATGAGTCAGCGTTTTCTCGGTCTACAAAATCTTAAAGTTCAGTTGAACTTTGAAGAAGCTGTATATGGTGGGACACAAAAGCATTGTTTTCTTCTGCTGTCTCTGAAATTTAAAAACTCTTTGTTTTGCTCATATTATTAATCGGTTTGTCTTGCTCCAGAAAACAATGACAGTCAAATTCCTGTAGCTGGAAATAAGGGAGTTGTACTATTTCAAAACAGAAGTACACATCCTCTAGGTTGCCAGGCTTGCGGTTTGCCCTTTTCAACTTTTGCTGTGGGTTGATTACCCCCCGCCCCCGCCCCCCACCCCCCGCTGGTTAAAGGTTTCACATATTGCACAAACTGTAGCCTATTTGGCTGAAATGCTTGTATTGACATATTTAGCATTCTACCAGTGATAAAACTGTGCTAGATGATGTGTTTTGTGAGTGATAGATTATTACAAATATTCTCAGCCCTCTTTAGTCAAAAATGCACATCTGTGGGAAGAAATTTTCAAGCTTCTTCAAAGTTTATCAAGACATTTGTTGCCCTCATTCAAAAACCACTGCTCGTCACTGTGGTAAAAACAAACTGGTGTAGAAGTTCCTGTTTATTTGTTGTACTTAATATGACTCGTAACACTTTTCTCTTTTCATTTCTCTTTTCCTGTGTGTGATGAACTGTCACGTTTCATTGGGTATATGGATTAATAAAATTGTGTAAGTACAATGCACAACAGTGACTGTAAAACATTTTAGCTATGTTGAGTTTTGATATTTGGATATGGTCGTTGGACTGGTTTTAGTCTATTTCTGATTGGCTTTTGGGCTGGTTTTTGTTGCACAGACATGGAAACCCTGCACAGCATCATTTTTATTTTCAAAAATGATTTGTTGAATTTACTCTCTTTTTTATGGTAAGTGGTTCCACACAATTGATTTTAGCTAAACAAATGCATTAAGTTGAACTAAAATTTAATAAGTTCAACGTAATGCATTTGTTTAACTGTAGCTAAAATCAATTGTGTAGAACCACTTACCATAAAAAAATGTAGTAAATTTAACTTTAATTTTTTTCAGTGTAGTTTTTTACAGTTTCACGCTGAAACCCAGAGATCAGGAATGGCCTCGATCACAGTTCTCCTCCTGATTTCAGCTTTATCTTCCTCTCAGAGTGGTAAGGACTCCGTTTGTTTCCATATTCTTACATGCACGTGTCTGTAGACTGTAAAGATTATTTATTCACAAGGTTCAAAATGATCTGTGCTGAGAGAATGCTGAGAAATTTGGTACTGTTTATGTCCAGTGTGTTTGATTTTACCTTTAAATTGATCAAAATTAGGGGTAAAACTTCTCAATAATGTCTTACAAGTGTGTTCTCACACTAGGCGATCTGCTACCAGGTGTTGGTCCTATTTCAACTCCCTGCCAAATTATCACCTCTTGTTGAAACCACTACCTGATAACAAAAAGAGAAGAGTGAGTTTAGGATCAGCTGGGAAAGTGCATGATATTCTAGGGTAGTCTATCCTGGAAGCATGATTGCTCTGTGAGCCTATTATGTTCACTGCAGTAACACTGAAATAAAGTTGAAAAGTTTAATAAGTCAATATTAACGTATTTATTAATCTTTTTTTCTGTAAGTAAAAATATAGCTATTTATAATATGCTAAGTAATATCATAATTATTATAATTATATTAAGTAATGTTAACAGATGCACCTTTTGATTCTAATAATGTATTAGCAATGTTTAAATTAACATTAACTACAATTAATAAATTCTTCAGAAGTATTTTTATTAAAAACATTTTTAGGAACATTTTTAAAGTAACTTTTAAATTATTTCGGTTAATGTGAGTAGTATAATCCACAGAGAAAGATGTGTGACACAGAATGAAATATACAAGTAAATTTAATAAACATTCAGGAAGTTCAGAACTAACTACACAACAGACAGAGACCACATGAACTAGAAACTAAACAGAACAAGAAATTAAACATGACTTGATTGTGATACTAGTTAACTAACATTAACAAATGAAACCTCATTTTAAAGTGTTACTGAGTTAGGTTAAACTTTGGACATGTGCCTGCAACAAATGATGCATGACAGTTTTCTTGTTTGAACAAGCTTGTTTTTTCTTATTATTTCAGAAATGCACTCTCTATACTACACATACAGCGCCGTATCTAAACCTCTGATGTCTGGAGAAGAGTATGAATTCTACAACTCAGTCGAACTGGATGACATACAGATGAGTTTGTGTAACAGTGAGAATAAAGCAGATTTCATGACTCGATTGTGTGAGGAATCTGAGAGACTCTTTAATGAAAGTGAGGATCTGCTTTATAAAGAACAGTGGCTTCAGATCAACATTAAAACACTGATGGACAAGAGGAATGAGAACAGCACACGGGACATGGGTAATTTTGTTTAGGGGACATTGGGGACAGTCGGGGGTTAGCTGTGCCAAAATTTGAATAATTGAGGAATGCAAGAGTGGGTTTTACTTCCAATAAAAATGAACAGATATGAGAACAAACAAATCACTCATGCACTGATTTGAAAGTCTAATTTGGTTGCATATTATTCATTATGCATACTATGCATATTTTCTTAAACCAAGTTAATTTCTCAGTTACTAACGTAACCTCGGTTCCCTGAGATGAGGGAACGAGTATTGCTTAAGGCTAGCTTATGCTATGGGAAAACTCCTTTTCTCGAGAATATTGAAGCCAAATTTTTTAAACGCAGTGCAGCTGCACGAACCTATGGCGAGGCAGCTCACACGCACGAACCAATGAGGCCGCTTCGCGCCCTGGATGCTCCATATCAGCTGAACCGTCTGTGGATGAAGAGACCATTCCCCTGGGGGAACATTGTCTATTGATAGCATATCTCACCCTGGTACAGAATGCCTGGCACATGCGCCGCCCTGAGCGAGCGCAGGTTGTTTGACCTGAGACTGCCCTGGCGATTTATGTAGGACACCACTGCCATGTTGTCCGTCCTGACCAGGATGTGGTGGCCTTTTAGGTACGGGAGAAAATCTTTAAGGGATAGAGAGACCGCTCTCATCTGTAGACCATTTATATATGTAGGTGCCTCTCCGGACTTGACCATAGGCTAGAGACGGGCCTGCCCTCATAAAGGGCCCCCCAACCTAGGTTTGAGGTGTCTGTCGAGATCACTTTTCTCTTTGAAACCACAACCATACTCATTCCTGACTGATACCAGTCGGCTGCTTTCCAGGGAGCCAGGGCTTTGATACAGCCGTGGTTTGCTCTGATTTGTAAGTGGCCAGATCGCCACGCGTGAGTCGGTACACAGGGTTTTAGCCAGAGCTGGAGAGGACGCATGTGCAGTAGTCCAAGCTGGAGTATTGATGATGTTGAGTCCATGAGACCCCAACATCCTCTGAAATCGCGCAAGCGCCTGCTCTGAAAAATGCCGATAGGCGTTGAATGGTGAGTGCGTGTTCTGACGTAAGGCGCGCTTTCATTTGTATAGAGTCTATCACTGTACCCCGGAAAGAAATACTTTGGCTGAGAGACAGTGTGCTCTTGGAAGCATTGATCCTGAGACCCAGGCATTCTAGATCAGTGGTTCTCAATCCTGGTCCTGGGGACCCACAACTCTGCACAGTTAGTATGTCTCCCTCATTTAACACACCTGATTCAGATCTCTATGAACTGAACTGGGAGTGTCAGATAAAGGAGACATATAAAATGTGCAGAGCTGTGGGTCCCCAGGACCAGGATTGAGAACCACTGTTCTAGATGACTGAGAAGCCAGGATCTGTGCGTTATCAATTGTGCCTCCGATTGGGCTATAGTCAGCCAATCGTCGAGGTAGTTTAACACTCGCACTCCCTGCTGTCACGTTTTCATGTGTAGGGGTGCGTACTTCATAGTGGGCACACAAACTACATTCATTTCACTTCCAGCGTGAGCTGGAGGAAAGGTTGATGCTGTGGGAACAGTGCTTGTGTGTAGGAGTGCGTACTTTACCGTGGGCACGTGACCTACATATGACACGGACAGAAAAGAGCTCTTTTCGTGCTTTATTTGTGTCGCCGTATTAACGGCGTTTGTTTGCAGGTGTGCGTGTTTTATAACAGACCCATTTACTGCAACATCTGTATTTCCAGCCGCCTGAAAGAGGGGACTGGGAAATATGTGAGACTCTTTTTGGAGATTGGTCTGGCCTCGGCGGGACTCAAACTCTCTCTCTTTATTCCTATGGCTAGGAAGGCTTATGAGGCTCGGGGTGCAACACAATCTTGGTTCGGGGTCCCCGCCTCTCAGGGAATTGCTGGCGCTTTGCAGAGCGAGAGCTGTGACTTCAGCCGCTGGGCGGGGCTGAGAGACTGGGCTGAGAGACCGGGGGCGCTGATTTTACCTGCTGAGGAGGTGGCACCTTCTTTTGGCTCGAAGCAGGAGCTGGAACGTTTCGGGAGAAAGTGACGCATAGCCTGTGACGCTTTCTGAGCCTCAGTGTAGCGCTCCGTGAAACCTTTGACTGCTGGGCCGAACAGACCTGTGGTGGAGATAGGGGAGTCTAGAAAAGCTGCCCTGTCTGCATCCTTCATGTCAGTCAAATTCAGCCATAGGGTGCCGTTCAAGTTCGCCATGCCTCGTCTGATCGCCTGGGCTGTTGACTTTGTGGCTCGCAGGGCCAGGTCTGTGGCGCTGTGCAGGCCCCTGAAAGCTTCCGGTTCAGGCGTATGCACGGCCAGCGAGAGCTGAAGTGGCGCGGCAAGGCTTGGTCGGATGCGACGCTTTGGCTTTCCATACTGTAGCGGTGGGCGGGCAGAGGTGTGCGGCCACCACTTCCTCAAGGGGAGGAATCGCCTCATAACCTTTCTCCAGAGCGCCGTCTACAGTAGAGAGTGTCGAGGAGAAGGAAGGCTTTAAGCGAGCTGAGTGTGGCGCCTTCCCCGACTTCGTCAGTTCGTCGTGCACTTCTGGGAAGAAGGGGGCGGGTCTCTACTGAGGGGAACCACTCATCTAGCCTGCTGCGCGTGGGCTCGTCGGGCGAAGACCACTCGAGCCCGAGGTCTTCAACGGCCCTGGTTAGCCCTGCTCGTTCTCGCACTGGCTTGTGTTGACGGTCCGGGGCCAGAAACATAGCCCGCCGACTCGTCGCATTCGGATGCAGCGATGGAAAGGCTGTCATCCTTTCCGTCATCCTCGTCCGTTGCTCCAGGACTGGCGAGGGAGTTCCTCTAGGAGAGAGCGAGAAACGGGGGGACTGGGCTGGCGTGTGTTTGCTCATATCTGTCCGCTCTGCATCCTTTGTGAGCGGTGATTCTTTTTGCGCGGCTTGAGCTTACGCGTGGTCACGGCCCAGACAGGAAGCGCAGAGGATGTGACAGTCTCCGCCGAAGAGAGGGCCTCTGCATGAGGTGCAGGTGGTACGAGGCATTTGTAACAACGCCTCAGAAATTGCTCTTTAAGAAAATTGGGACACAACGGCGAGCACACTAAGTGTTTAAAGCAGTGATCTCAAACTCAATTCCTGGAGGGCCACAGCTCTGCACAGTTTTGCTCCAACCCTAATCAAACACACCTGATCCAGCCAATCAAGTCTTCAGGATTACTAGAAACTTCCTTGCAGGTGTGAGTTGGAGCTGGTTGGAGCTAAACTGCGCAGAGCTGTGGCCCTCCAGGAATTGAGTTTGAGACCACTGGTTTAAAGGATATGGCGCGCCGGATGGCACAGCATTACAGAGGGCTGAAGGCGGCGTCCAGTGAAAACCAGGAAACCGGCGTCCTCAGAACTGCAATGCAGATGGCTTGTTCCGCTGAAGGCTTTTCGACAGCACAGCTCTCCTCCACTTGTAATCTATTAGAATAATATCACTGTCACATTTATTGGATTTTATCTTCTGGTCTTAATCTTCTGTGTTTCTCTAGATCTTCATGTTCTTCAGTGGAGGCACGGCTGTGCAGTTAGGCGTCACTCTAATGGTTCAGTAATGTTTCTTCATGGCTCTGTTGAATACGCCTATGATGGCCAGACCTTGACCTTTGACCTCTCAATGCACTGGAAGCCTTTAGTCCTCGACCATGACATCATCTGGGACAGAGAATCAGTTTCCAGCCTGGAGAGGAAATGTGTGGAAACATTAACCAGATTCACTGAACTTCAGCGAGAGGGAAAGATCATCATGGAATGTGAGTTTACATCAGAATCTCTAGGGTTGATATTTGAATGCATTCTTTCATGCAGGTTTATTATTTTCATTGTCTGTCCTGCAGCTCGTCCTCGTGTTCACACTCTTGTAAAAGCGTCTGGATCTTCAGTCTCGTCTCTGCTGGTGTGTTTGGCCACAGGCTTCTACCCTAAACATGTGCAGATGGAGATCAGACACGATCAGACGCCGGTCCCTGATGATCAGCTGAACTCAGAGGGAATCAGACCGAACGCTGACGGATCCTTTCAGCTGAAGAAGAGCCTGGAGATCCTGCCGTCTGAAAAATCCCAGTGTCAGTGTGTGTTGAAGCACCAGACTCTGACTGAACCGCTCATCATCCGCTGCGGTAACAGGATCATTCATTACAGTTAATGTTCACAAGATCACTTCATTATTACTGTTTCGTTTGCTTCATTAGAACTGAACTAAATTGTGATGAAGGATGTATTTTTGTTTTTCAGTGACAAAAGTAATTGACCTGCTGCCGGTGCTCACTGGATTTATAGTTGCTAAAATATTTCTTGTCATCATTCTTCTTCATTTTTATCTGCTGAGAAAATGTGTTAAACGTCGAAGTGAGTATTATTCCTGTAAGACCTTTATATAGGATGAATAGAAGCGCAGAATGACTGTTCATATTTATCATTTCAGAATTTAACCAGAAACATCAGAATGAAGCCATATATTTATCATTACCAGGTGAGTCTGACTCTTCTACAAGTCGAAACACTATAATATATTCACCCATTCTGCAACACTCTCATGTAATCAGTCTTGTTGTGAATCAGAGAACAGAACTGTGTCATTAAACATTCCTCTCTGTATCTTTTAGAAACATGCCATGTACAGTATATAAAATTTGTATATTTTAGCAAACTGTTTGTCAGGTTGATAAATTCAGGTATTTCTCTGCTGTTTTTCAAAAAAAATAAAAAAATTTGTCTTTCTAAACAATTATAGAATTTAGTCATAGAATAGTATTCTGTGCCAATAATATATATATATTATGTATATGTATATGTTGCACAAGCTGTTTATGAGTCAAGATGCGTATCTGGCATTAAATCTTTACATCTCATTCTGATGATGACAAACTGAAGTGAAATGAAGAGACTGACTGTATGTGTTAATATCACACAAATCATAATCTCTGTATTATTTACATTAATTTGTTTTGAAATGATAACTCATTCTCTACTGTACTTTCATCCGGAGTGCTGATATGTTCTCTCTCTCTCTCTCTCTCTCTCTCTCTCTCTCTCTCTCTCTCTCTCTCTCTCTCTCAGCTCGTGGGATAATACGTGAGTTCACATTCACTAATATTTACTTTCTTTATTTGTTCAATTTATTTAGCATAAAAATCAACATATCAATAAGAAGCAAACTAAATCAAAATGACCCGTTCACATACAACATCATTTTATTAAATCATTCTTCGTACAAAAGTAAATCTTCTGAAATCTTTACACAGATCTCTCTGATCATAAACTGAAGTGACACGAGATGATATGAGGAAACTGACTGTGTTAATATTCGTTATTTTAGGTAGAGATGAATACACATGCATTTTAGCTAAAAGGCGAAACTTCGAAACAAGGAAAATGAAACCAGAACTGTGGCAGGAAATGAGTGAGTCTGAATTGTTAAAAAACTCCTGTCACTGTACAGCTGATGACTAAATGCATGAACATGTTTAATAACCATCATTTTATTCATTCTGAACTTCATCAGAACCAGAAAGATTTGCAGCTGCTTTAAACACTGATTCAGAAGAAGAAAACCCCACAGATCCCAGTGTGGAGGAGGATCACAGTAGGTCCTACACACACACACACACACACACACACATACACACTGTTTTATTAATGGTTCCTCTTGTTCTCTTTCAGCTGAGGAGGTTCACAGTAGGTCCTACACACACACACACACACACACACACACACACACACACACACTGTTTCATTAATGGCTCCTCTCGTTCTCTTTCAGCTGAGGAGGTTCACAGTAGGTCCTGAACACACACACACACACACACACACACACTGTTTCATTAATGGCTCCTCTCGTTCTCTTTCAGCTGAGGAGGTTCACAGTAGGTCCTACACACACACACACACACACACACACACACACACACACACACACAGTTTCATTAATGGTTCCTCTCGTTCTCTTTCAGCTGAGGAGGTTCACAGTAGGTCCTGAACACACACACACACACACACACACACACACACACTCTCACTCACTCACTCACACACACACACACACACACACACACACACACACACAGTTTCATTAATGGTTCCTCTCGTTCTCTTTCAGCTGAGGAGGTTCACAGTAGGTCCTGAACACACACACACACACACACACACAGTTTCATTAATGGCTCCTCTCGTTCTCTTTCAGCTGAGGAGGATCACAGTAGGTCCTGAACACACACACACACACACACACACACACAGTTTCATTAATGGCTCCTCTCGTTCTCTTTCAGCTGAGGAGGATCACAGTAGGTCCTGAACACACACACACACACACACACACACACACACACACACACACACACAGTTTCATTAATGGCTCCTCTCGTTCTCTTTCAGCTGAGGAGGATCACAGTAGGTCCTGAACACACACACACACACACACACACTCACACACACACACACACACTGCTTCATTAATGGCTCCTCTCGTTCTCCTTCAGCTGAGGAGGTTCACAGTAGGTCCTGAACACACACACACACACACACACACACACACACACACACACACACACACACACACACACACACTGCTTCATTAATGGCTCCTCTCGTTCTCTTTCAGCTGAGGAGGTTCACAGTAGGTCCTGAACACACACACACACACACACACACACTCTCACTCACTCACTCACACACACACACACACACACACACACACACACACAGTTTCATTAATGGCTCCTCTCGTTCTCTTTCAGCTGAGGAGGTTCATGACACTCAAAGTCTGTGTGAAACTGAAGCGACTCCAGCAGCGGCTCGAGGTCAGAACATCTGAATTCATCTCTTATCTGACGCTGATTCTTCATCTCACTCACTCAACGTGTCCTTCATGACTTTTATAGGTGCCATGGGCTCCAAGAACTTCTCTCTGCCTAACTTCGGTGAGTTGAGACGTTCTTGTGTTTTGTAGTTTTAGTCTGTCAGAAACACAGATGTGAAACTATAGATGTGTTTTTCCAGCCATGGAGAGAGAAGACGCTGATCAGAACACCATTACCCAGAATGCCCTGCTGTTGCCACTGCCAAGTAATGTTAATAGTCTCTCCTTCAAATCACATTTCATGAAACATACTGTAACTACTCAAATGGTTGCCATATCTGTGCTGATTATGAAGATATTATAATGCTGTTATTCTGTGTTTCAGGACGCTGCAGATCCAAGGACATTTCACTGCCAAACCTCAGTAATGTTTCAGTTCATTTCAATAAAGATAAACAACATATTCATCCATTTGCACTTGAAATGTTTGCTATTTAATTTTGGTGTTTTTGAACCAGAAACACACAAGTTCTCAGGTTTTAAATGGCCGTCAGTTCAGATGAAATGTTGTGTTGTTTTCTTCAGCTCAAGACAGAAAGGACAGCGATGACTCCGGTTAGAAGATCGAGGATGTTCAGGTTGTTTTGAAGAATCAGATCTAGAGCTTTACTTCCATCATCAAAGCCTAAAGAACATGGAGATCTGAACATCAGTCATTTATACATGTTCAATTATAAACCCGTGGCCATTAATATGAGGTTTATCACAGCGTTTACAAGAGCATCAGGAGGTCAAACATCAGATCAACCGTGTGGATATTTGAGCACATCCTCAATCAACCAGCAAAATGACGTTACATTTATTTACATGATTCGCTTTTATTATTTTACTTGCTTTACTGCCGCCTCTGAAAAGGCTCTAAAATTCATTGAAAAAATAGACATTGCTAGACACTAAAAATGTCCTCCTTAAAAAGCTGTGCTGATCTGTGTCCAGTCAATGACAACTTTAATGTTTGTTACTGTATCATCACTATTGTCAGTGTCAGACTCGACCTTCGTCTCAAGTGTGAAATCCTCCTCATCCCTGTACATCAGTAAACACCACTGGTGTAAAGCAGTGCTGATGGGTAAACCTTCCTCACTACCAGGAAAACATGCACATTTTTTACATTTTGTTTTTAGATGTTAATTAAGCATTTAATGCAAATGTATTGAGAACATCACATTATAAACCAGATGTGATTGTTTACTTTCTTACTCTAAATACTTTTTATCCTTTATAGTTTTACACGCTTTTTTTCTTCTTCTTCGTTGTTGCCTGACTGATGACTCTTGACACTGATTTCTGATCGGTTACTGAGAGTGTTTCACAACACGTCCACTCTCCAACTTCACAGTAAAACATGTATAAATAGCTCCCTGCCGTATTTAAATACAGTTTTGGACATTTCAGTAAAGACATTTCTTTTCTATGTAAATTAAGTTCATTATGGATCGCAGCTTATTCATTTGTAAGTTCAGTATCCTAACTCTGATGTTGAATCCTTATTGTTAAATTGTATTGACATCATGCCAGACTCTAAACATCTGACATTTATCCAGAATGAGGATGGAGGAATTGGAGGAAGACGTTTTTATGAATTGTAATTTTAATCACTCAAACACAACTTTAACTCGCTGTCTTTGCGCAGGTGTATGTTTAAAGGAGATAAACATGATAAATCATGTGACATTTATTGTTTAAACCGCAAATTTGGACTAAATGCTGATTAAAACTGTTGTGAGAGATGTGACGTGCTGGAGAATAATCGCGCATTGTTGCATCGCTCAATCAACTCTTTAAATAAGAAAGCTACTGTATAATAAAAACCCTTAAACGTGTGTAATCTTTTTTACAATGTATTTTTATATAGACTATTTATATACCTGGTTGTATAGCTGTGATTTTTACACTTTTGCCTTTTATTTATGTGGCTAGTTATTCTCTCTTTTCCCTTTAGTAGCCTATAGCCTACTGTTGTAGGCCTATAAGTGGCATATGCATATGTAACTGTATAATGTGTAATATTTGCATTCAAACGAAAGTGTATAATGTTAATGTCTGTTGAATAAAAATAAGAATCAAATAATAATGTAATTTATATCATTTAAAGGTAGGGTAGGAAGGAATTTTATAAAAAACTTTTTTCAAAATTTGTTTAAACTTTCTATATATATCAATACATCATTCAAATGTAAGTACTCTGAAAAAAAAGAGTATAAAAATCGAGTGACTCTAGACCGTTTAATCTGCAATAAACACAGCTCATTATTTCCATTCGGGACGAAACAAAGGATTGGCTTAGGCGACTGTCACTCTCTCGCAACCATGGCAACCACCCTTTTGCCACAGGATCTGCCCACTTGCGCGAACCCGTTTGATTTGAGGAATTCAAGAGGCACGGAACCTAGGAATAGCAAAACAATGGCCGAGAAAGAGCAATCAAAATTCACATTACCGGCATATGCAGTTAGCGAAGGCAAACAAGGCAAAAAAAGGAAGACAGTACTAGAAAAGGTAATGAAAAAGTCTTTGGATAAACAAAGAAATAAAACGCGTGTCAATATCCTCAGACCCTAGTTGCACGGCCTCTTGCACGACCTCCTCTGCTTCGCCCTCGACCCCGGACCTGTCCTCGAGCTGACGATGTGGTACTTGTCTCTGGAGTGTAGTCCTCATCAGAGTCAACAATTTTTGAAAGTTTTTTTCAAGTTTTCATCATGGAAACTCTTACATGCAAAACACCGTATATTTTATGAATCTTACACGAAATTCATCTTCATTACAGTGTAACTGATGGTAATGGAAAAACGTGTATCAATACAACCTGTTTTTAGCTTTGCCTTATAGTAATAACTAGCTCGTTAGCGAATCAAAAAATATATATTTTAAACTTTACAAATATCAATATGCTAGCTTGATAGAGTACTAAAATACATCTTATTTGTTTATATTCATAATTTTTTTATTACATGTGATTCTGACATGGGGTGCTTCTCAATTCTTATTTGTGCATCCTCGTTTCCTCTCCTCACTTCCTTTCCTCGCGTCTCAGCTCCGCCCCCTGTAGGATGCGAGGGAAGGCTGCAAGGAAAAGACGCGAAGACGGAGGGATCGAATGAAAGCTTTTTTTATAAATTGGAATCCTTGATCACTCGAGCGCCACTTCATCGCGTCATCAGCAGCGCTCAGAGGATCTGCCCTCATGTTGTTGAAATTTGTTTATTTAAGAAATTCATAATAAATAATAATAAAGAAAGATACCCTGTTGAAATATGTGAGGTGTGTGGTTTATATAAACTGCAAAAGTAAAGTATAAATCAAAATTATTGTGACCGATGTGAAGGGGGAGGAGAATTTATACGTGCGTCACGTTTTAGGCGATAAAACTCTTCCGCATAGGATCCACCTGTGTATCCTCGCTCATGACTCCTCTGGAAGCCTCCTGACTCCTCGACTCCTCGCGGTGCAATTAGAGAATTGAGATGTCCTTCAAGATGGCTCATGGCTGTGCTCGATCGGTTTCCGGGTCATAGGATGGAGGACGGAGGAGAGAGGAGACGAACGCAGAGAACGGACTTGTGTTCTCGTGGAGACCGGTCTTGCCAAGCTTCCTTGGAAGAACGAACTCGGAACCTGCCGCAATGACTTCTGGGACACCAGGCGAGTACCAGGGCTGCGTTCCAGTCCAAAATTGTCATGCCCTTCACTTGCTAACTTCCCTTCGTCTCGTTCACTCGGATGTACGTCATTGCGAGTGCCCACTACTGGCGGAAACTGCAATGGGCTGAACTGGAACGTCCTAAGCCCTTGATCACTTGGAATCAGCTGTGGAGTTGATTTATTATTTACATTTTTTTCCCTTTAAGAATTTGTTTAATGCAGCATCCAAATGTTTATAGGTGTGTTTGGGTTGTTTTAAATTTAAAAAAAATTATAATTAATATATCATAGAGTTGTCTGTGTGGTGGTGATTAGACGAGATATGCGGTGACGTCACAATCGTGTTGCATTGTGGGACATATAGGTGCCTGAAGTGTACATTTGAAGCAGACTCGCTCCCTCGGTCAAAATCGAGGGAACGAGGGTCTGTCCATTTAAACTTCCCTTGTCCACTTCACGAAGTGGAACGCACTTCAAAATGGCGGCAGGGATTCCCCCGAGGGGAAGTGCTTAGGGAAGTTCGCAAGTGCGTGTCTAAAAGTGGACTGGAACGCAGCACAGCTCAAGTCTGCATTCGATGCATCCTCGGTATCAAGAACACATCCGGGTTCTTTCATGCGTCCTCTGTACTTGCGTTCTTGAGAATTGGGTCTGAACTTTGACGGTTATGATGACGTAAAACGAGAACACAAGGACGCAAGATCGCTGAAGAACGCATATTGAGAAACACCCGAGGAGGGATATTGAGAAGCACCCATGATGTCACTACATGCACTGTGCTCCTTCCGGTCTTCAGTGGTCGGAGTCGCGTGTTCATGTGTTTTGGGGGCGTGGCTTTGGAAGGAGCCCAGAAGGGAGGGGGTGGAGTGAATGGAAATAATGAGCTGTCTTTAAAACAGTCGGAGTGCTGGAAAGTGCATCAGATGTGTGAATGAATCCGCAGTGGTGTAAAGTATTGGAGTAAGTGTAATTAGTTACTGTGTTTAAGTATCTTTTTAGCTACTTTGTAGTTTTACTGAGTATCAAATATAGAAGAAGTGATATCACCGTCTAAGGGCATTGAACTCAGGCTACTACATCTTGTGTGTTTTGCCTTTATCACCCAAACAAGTCTTTATGTGAATGCGAGTGCATTAGCAGGTAGTTTCTGAATGTTGTTTAATTTAGGAGATGAGGACATGACATGCAGCGGGGATGAGGAGGAAACCAGCACATTTAGTGCAAGTAGATTTGACGATTTAATTTTACTTTTTTTATTTAGCCTATCCACTATATTGATGATACCTTTTTGAAGGATATTGGTTTACTTATGGCCTTTTGGTGCACTTGAGCTCAACTGAGACTTGAGAGTTTGTTGATGTTTAAGAGACTGTTGTATTGATCTTTATTTATTGCAATATTTATGTGTTTTATTTTGATTTTAGAAAATGAACACGATTTCTCACATTACAAATATTTTTTTTTTCTTATTTCCACTATCATGTCTCTTGGGTGTCGAGGACTAGTGCATCTTTGAGTCTATATATGAGTAAAATATTGTTAAAATCAGATACGCCAAGACTTTTACTCTAGTCGTATTAGAATTGGTGACTGTAACTTGTAATGGAGTCTTTTTCGCTGTAAGGGATCTGTTCGCTCAAGTATGGTTTTCAGGGACTCTTTACACCTCTGTGAATCAGTAGTCAGTGTGGACTGCGGAGCGCACGACATTTAGCCTCATTTCATAAAGTGGTGTTATTTGATCGTGCGTTCATCTAAAAAAAAAAAAAAAAAAAAAAAAAAAAAACACGTACACCCAATAAATCCTCAACGAAACACATGTGCATCTTCATTGCGTCCTGACCAGACGTACCACTTTAACCCGAGCCACATCGGTTACTACAAAACAATATTATTGATCAATAATCAATAAAAGAAATCAATAATCAGTTCTTCCGCTTTAAATGCAAACACGTAACATTTACGTGCACATGTAAGATATGCGGATGTATGCGAAAGCCAAAAATCTGCAATATGAACTCTATCAAAGTTCTCCTCGTGCTTTCCGCTATTTTGCCTTCTCAGAGTGGTAAGAAAACACCAATGCCTCCGTATTTTTCTGTGAAACGTTACATTCACCTCTAGACTGGATTATAATACGCATTCAGAAAGTGTGTTTTGGGGCAAATACATCTGTGTTGAGAGAATGCTGAAAAGTTCCGTACAGAATGATGTACCCATGTTTAATCCATTTATTTAACTTAAGATTTAATTTTTGGGCAGATTTATGTTTTGTTTCTTTTTTGTTTAAACAAGTTCCTTTTTTTCCCCTCATTTCAGAAATGCACTCTCTATACTACATGTACAGTGTAATATCGAAATCTGGAGACATTTATGAATTCTACAACTCAGTGGGACTGGATGACAAACAGATGAGTTTGTGTAACAGTGTGAATAAAGCAGATTTCATGACTCGATTGTGTGAGGAATCTGAGAGACTCTTTAATAAAAGTGATGATCTGCATTATAAACAACAGTGGCTTCAGATCAACATTAAAACCCTGATGGACAAGAGGAATGAGAACAGCACACGGGACACAGGTAATTATGTTTATGTTTAGCGTAAACTTATGACAAGTAATGCAAGCAAATTTCATTTCTATTGAAATTTAACATACATGAGATCAAACAATTTACTAATGCTGATATGAACATCAAAATTGGCTGCATATTATTTTCCTAAACCAGTTGATTTCATATATTTTTTGCAGTTAACTAGCATGTACAATATACATATGTTTTAGAACATGATAAGTTTGTTTTGAGAGAGTACATTTTCTGCCATGTAGAAAATGTATTTTGGTATGAAAATACATTTCACAGTTAAATCTTTTACTTGTAATATTTATATAATAATAGAAAGATTACAATCTTATCTTCTGGTCTTAATCTTCTGTGTTTCTCTAGATCTTCATGTTCTTCAGTGGAGGCACGGCTGTGCAGTTGAACGTCACTCTAATGGTTCAGTAATGTTTCTTCATGGCTCTGATGAATACGCCTATGATGGCCAGACCTTGACCTTTGACCTCTCAATGCACTGGAAGCCTTTAGTCCTCGACCATGACATCATCTGGGACAGAGAATCAGTTTCCAGCCTGGAGAGGAAATGTGTGGAAACATTAACCAGATTCACTGAACTTCAGCGAGAGGGAAAGATCATCATGGAATGTGAGTTTACATCAGAATCTCTAGGGTTGATATTTGAATGCATTCTTTCATGCAGGTTTATTATTTTCATTGTCTGTCCTGCAGCTCGTCCTCGTGTTCACACTCTTGTAAAAGCGTCTGGATCTTCAGTCTCGTCTCTGCTGGTGTGTTTGGCCACAGGCTTCTACCCTAAACATGTGCAGATGGAGATCATATATGATCAGACGCCGGTCCCTGATGATCAGCTGAACTCAGAGGGAATCAGACCGAACGCTGACGGATCCTTTCAGCTGAAGAAGAGCCTGGAGATCCTGCCGTCTGAAAGATCCCAGTATCAGTGTGTGGTGAAGTACCAGAATGACAAAACAAAATATCGTGATTCAGGTAAATAGTACTGCTGTTTGGCTGATCTGTGTTTTGCTTTATGGTTTCATATGAACACTTCATTGGTTGTGCTACATTTGATTTTGCACCAGTATAACTAAACTATGGATGCACTGATACCAGTATCAGTATCAGGCTCGATACCCATACACAAAAGAAATATATTTGAAATATATTTTCAAAATATATTTTTGGAATAAATGCAAATATTTGAAATTGGCCCAATAAATATAATTTAGTTAAATATATGTAAATAAATGTAAATATATTTCACACTTAACATCATATATTTTTGTTATATTTCAGAATATATTTCAAGTGAACAACAATGCAAATATATTTCAATGTATTTGGAATATATGCCACATATATTTTTGACACTTTAAAATATATTTCAATATATTTCTTTTGTGTATGGGTACTGAGCTCGTGTACTTGTACTCATACTCATAAAACTGCTCCTATACCAACAACCGATACCAGGCAGCGTTTGTACACTTGTGTTCAGACAAACATTGACAACAGGGAGTATAATGGGGATATAAAAGAATGCTGTCTATGAAGTAAATGTATCTAATTAGTGGAATATTAAACAAAATATAGTAATGCCTATATAGCTGTGGTGTGCGTAAGCTTCTCGAGCGCATCCCTTTTTAACAGACATCAGTGGAAAGTTTGTAGTTCAGTCGGATGTCAATGGCAAAGAAAGCTTGTAGGCATGTAGCTTATTATTAAAGGGGTGATATAATGCACTTTCACAAGATGTAAAATAAGTCTCTGATGTCCCCAGAGTGTGTATGTGAAGTTTTAGCTCAAAATACCCCACAGATATTTTTATATAGCATGTTAAAATTGTCCCTTTTATTTTTGAGGGTGATCGAAAACGCACCGTTTTGTGCCTGTTCCTTTAAATGCAAATGAGCTGCTGCTCCCGGCACAGGGGGCGGAGCTTCAACAGCTTGCACTCACACAGACATGCACTGAAAATTTCAAAAACTTTTAGCCTTTTATGTTCAAACCAAAGTCAGAAAGATGGAGAGACTCAAGAATAAGTGACAACATGTAGACAGCGTTTCTGAATGGTTAGTTGATGAATTTATGTAGCGTATGTGTAGTTTTCTTCTAGTAATTGATTAGCATATTTTGTCATGATAATCTATAAATCGTGTTCCGGGGGCGGGATTTATGTAAATTTTAGGGTTTGTGATGTCACTAACCCGGGAGGAATGTGGTGTAGTCTCTACCAGCTGTTTGTTGCAACAAATATTGTTTATGCTCAAACAGCAACATTACACACTGACTAAATTTAGAAAAGTGAAATTATAATCAACCACCCCTTTAACATTAACTGACGAGAGAGAGAGAGTTGAAATGATGAATGCTCTTGATTGTTGATCGTTCACGCAGCACACGTCATTTGGATTAAAAGTTAAATTGTATATGAATGTAAAACATGAACTGTTACTTGATTTATGAAGCTGCTCACTGCAGAGCAAAATGGGTGGAGCTTAAGTCTAGCGCCTCCTCGCTAGAGGTCTGGCGATGAGGAGCCAATGTAATTTGGGCCTAGTGGGTGGAGCTAGAATATCCAGCCACACCCTAACCCCACCCACAACTCTATCCCTCCAGAGAGGAGGAGCTGGTCATCGTTTGACTCTGCAGTGAGAACCACTTGGATTTATGTATAACGAGTGGTTCCCTACATTATTACAGGACGTTTGCAAGTCATGACCACAAACATCCGAAGCGCGCACCCCGAAAACCCGCGTCAGACAGCACGCGAATACTGAATTGAATTATCTTTCACGTCTTGCGCTTGTACGGGCAAATTCACACAAAATTATGTAAAACCGTCCGTCTTGGCGAATATATTAGTGAACATAGTCAGTTATATCTCAAGTGAACGTAGACAGTATATTCAAATTTGTGCATTCGCTCTTAAAGGGACAGCAGCCTAATAAACCTGATGCGGTGTTTTAATGTTAATCAAAGGACAAAAACAAAATCACTCACTGTTCTCGACTAAATAACTTTTGTAACTTTATAAAGATCCATCTATATTTAATTTATACAGTAATGATTTATATTCTTTTGGTTTCTCTACCCAATACAAATTACATGTGTAAATGGGTCAATGACGTGACAGGTCTTTTTTTTTTTGTCCAAAGGCCTTAATAATAATAAAAAAACAAATATATAACATCCAAAGTATGTAAGGTAGTACAACTTGATCTCTTTTACTGAATCCAAAAGGTTTTAATTATATTTTACTACATATAAAGGTATTTTAAAGATTTTGAAGTGTCAAAAAGTCATTCGGTAAAACCGATATAGTAAATATTTAAATGGAATAATATTGTTTTTAATAACTAAAGGAACTACAATAATACAAATATAAAGCAGATAAGGCTCTTTGTTTTACATTTCCCCTTTTCTCCTTTCCCTGTGCAATGTTTTACTTGAATATGTTGGAGTGTTTAGAGTAGTCCAATAAATGATTACATTTATGAGATCAGTGATAATTTTTTAAAATATTTCTTCTGTGGTACACACTATATACTATCTCAACATCAATGTCAAATCAGTTTTTAACTTTCAAATCAGTGGTTAAACCATTTATTTTTTTCCATCTTGTAAAAAATGACAAAAAACTGTGTTAATTGATTGTACAAACCACAAAATCTTAAACTGAAAAAACTAAGTAACCTAAAAAATGGTTTCAAATATAGTTATATCTACATTCTTGTTCTGGAAAAAGTGGTATCAGTGCATCCCTAAACTAAACTAATACTTGATGGATCATGGATTATTTTGTTGGGCCAAAATCATTGACCAAAACAGTGACTTTTGAAGCTCTTCTCCGATGCCGCATTTTGAGCATTTCAGTGTCTATTTCGTACAACAGTTACACATATCAGATGTGTAGATGCTGTGGCTGGATTTTGGATTCTCAAAATCACTAATTGAGTCTGTGCTGTTTTCAGTTGAGCCGTGAACAAAACTTCACTTGTAGAGCGCCTGCCATCCAATAATCACAACAAGTTTGTGCTTTGTTACTTCAGATTGTACTTGTACTTCACATGCTTGTGCAGAATCGCAGATCCTCCGACTAGAATGACCAGTGAAATGTCTGAATGTTCAGAAATCAGCAAAAGGTTGTTTGGTGTCTAAAGCTTAATGTCTAGTTTGTCTGTAGTAAAACAAATCAGAATAAAATTACCTAGAATATGACAAACAAATAAAATGGTCAAAGTACTGAAGAGCTGCAAACTGAGGCCGATATCAGCGACGCCATCCTAATAAACATCATCAGTTATGTGTGATTTTACACCAAAACTTGACAAATAATGGATTTTTGTTCTGTGACAGATGTATTTATTCCACCGAAAGAAGATGACTTTGCTGAATCGAGAGAGAGAGTATCCAGCTCACTGTCACTGTTGGAAGCAGTCATTGTATTTTTATCTTGAATTTTTGTTGTTTTCTTCATTTTCCTCACATTGAATCTACTTAGAAATTATGGTAAATATCCAAGTACCATTTAAATCCCCTAAAGTCATAAATACGGGTAGAAGAGGAGAATGACTGTTCTAATGTTTAACATTTCAGGAAAGCGGGACACACTGAAGACAGCATCACTAGTGCAACTATCAGGCGAGTCTGACTCTTCTAGAAGTTATTAAAGCACAACACACGAGATGAGGAGACTGAGCATCTGTGTTATTTATTATTTCATGTGATTATGCAGCTCTTCATAAAACACAGATGAAACCAGAACTGCTGGAGGAAAAAAGTGAGTCAGAATTGATAAAAGGCCGGTAGCCTAAATTAAAACTCTCTGCATTTAATGTTTGGTTTACTGTCACTGTACAGCTGATGGGTAAATGCATGAACATGTTTAATAACCATCATTTTATTAATTCTGTGCTGGTTTGGCTGCTGCTTTAAACACTGATTCAGAAGATGAAAACCCCACAGATCCCAGTGTGGAGGACGTTCACAGTAGGTCCTGAACACACACACACACACACACAGAGAGAGAGAGAGAGAGACAGACACATGAACACACACACACACACACACACACACACACACTGCTTCATTAATGGCTCATCTCGTTCTCTTTCAGCTGAGGAGGTTCACAGTAGGTCCTACATACACACACACACACACACACACACTGTTTCATTAATGGCTCCTCTCGTTCTCTTTCAGCTGAGGAGGATCACAGTAGGTCCTGAACACACACACACACACACACACACACACACACACACTGCTTCATTAATGGCTCCTCTCGTTCTCTTTCAGCTGAGGAGGATCACAGTAGGTCCTGAACACACACACACACACACACTGCTTCATTAATGGCTCCTCTCGTTCTCTTTCAGCTGAGGAGGATCACAGTAGGTCCTACACACACACACACACACACACACACACACACACACACACACACTGCTTCATTAATGGCTCCTCTCGTTCTCTTTCAGCTGAGGAGGTTCACAGTAGGTCCTGAACACACACACACACACACACACACACACACACACACACACTGTTTCATTAATGGCTCCTCTCGTTCTCTTTCAGCTGAGGAGGTTCACAGTAGGTCCTGAACACACACACACACACACACACACACACACACACACACACTGCTTCATTAATGGCTCCTCTCGTTCTCCTTCAGCTGAGGAGGTTCATGACACTCAAAGTCTGTGTGAAACTGAAGCGACTCCAGCAGCGGCTCGAGGTCAGAACATCTGAATTCATCTCTTATCTGACGCTGATTCTTCATCTCACTCACTCAACGTGTCCTTCATGACTTTTATATGTGCGATGGGCTCCAGGAACTTCTCTCTGCCTAACTTCGGTGAGTTGAGAGTAGTTGAATAGATTTGATATTTAGTCAGACACTGGATGTGAAATTAGTTTTTTCCAGCCATGGAGAGAGAAGACACTGATCAGAACACCATTACCCAGAATGCCCTGCTGTTACCACCGCCAAGTAAGATCAGCTTCTCTTCAAATAATTTGTGTTTATATACATACTATATATATATAATTCTGTTATTCTGTGTTTCAGGACGCTGCAGATCCAAGGAAATTTCACTGCCAAACCTCGGTAATGTTTTAGTTAATTTCAACAAAATATAAATAACAATAATAATATTCAGTAGTCAGTAATTTATATTTTTATATAGTTTTTAATGAGTGTAAATTAGCAGTTTGTCTGTTTTTCAGTTTAATACAAGACACCAGTGACTCCAGTCAGAAGATCAAGCAGTTGCTCATGAGTTTGTTCTGGTTGAATCAGATGTTACATCATCATCATCATCATCATCATCATCATCATCAACATCATCATCATCATCATCATCATCATCATCATCAGTGCCAAGAGTATGTGGACACCTGAACATCAGTCATAGGAGGTTTCCACACCGTCAACACAGCTTTCACAACTTTCATCAGACACTGAGTTATGAGGATATGTGGTCAGGAAACATAAAGGCCATATTACGTAACATATACGCGTCTACACCAACACACTCCTGCTCTCCGTTTCCTTGTAATTCAACTTTTTTTAATTTATGTGCATCTTCATCTTCTCTTCTCTGATGACGAGGGTGGAGCAACCTGTCACTCACATGAGATCAGCCAATAGCAAACCACCACCATCCAATCATCCAATCAATTCCCCTCAGACAAAATCAAGCCCTGCCCACATTTGTTCTTGTTCCAGAAGTGTTTCACTCAGATATACGTCACAATAGAGAAGAAAAGATTATCTCAACTCCCGTTTCATGTCGACTTTGAGGAAACTAAACACTAAATTTAGTCAGCACACTGCAGGCTGTTACTTTAATATTATTATTCTAATATTATTTTACTTAATCATGGAAACCCTGTACATACCAGGGAATAAAGTAGTGTTTTCTAGCCCAGTAAAAGTCATTAGAGTAATAAATAAACTGTTGCATTATTTGGAAAGGCAACGTTTCTAGTTTTGATTAGCTCTAAAATACTTTATCGGCACATTGCACTCTTTTTCGTATGACATGTTGCCTGAACAATCTTATATTCAATGTGTGTTCAGTGTCTTCAAAATGTATTTTTTGTTGTTGTTGTTGTTGTTGTTTTTTTTTTTTTGCGGGTTTCTTTTTGTGCTATAAACAATTGTAAAAATATTGTCTTTTTCTAGTTTCGCCTAAAAGTATTTTTTACGGTATACAGTAGAATTATCTTTCTGCTGTCATGTAGCTTACAGGCACCTTTTCATAAGCAGTTTAAAGGATTTTACTGTAAATTTAATGTTTTCTCTTAATCGGAGCAGAGATGAACCGAACCAGACTGTATTAAGTGAGAGGTTTCTTTCTTTGTCTCGTGTCATTCAAGAGCTTTTATCAATGGAACATACTGAGACTGTATTGACTTCTTATTGTAACCAGCAGAGGGCAGCATGAACCCGAGAGACACACACTTTTAAAGACTTCATGAAATTACGAGAATTTCATAAAATAGAATTCATCAAATATTCCCGGTCTACTGACATTTGTTTAGACGTCTGTTTTAAACATTACAGTCCTCATGATAACTTTCGTTAACTTTACACTAAGTAAATCCACTTGAAAAGTGGATTCTAAAGATGACTGTGCCCTTGTTTCTCTGGCACATAAGGTCTATATGTTAATGTAATTCCAGATTACTTGTGTTACTACTCTTCTTCTGAGCCTCTGAAGACTACCATACCAGCAACTCACACAGAATGTCATAACATCACAAGCATTCTGCTATGGACAGTAAAAGACAGCAATTTATTAAGAAATAAAACCATCAGTCCATGCGTCCCATTTGAGCTAGTGGTCCAAAAATATACAGAGGCATTTATAATTAGTTTCTATTTCCCATACACAAAAGAAATATATTTGAAATATGTTTTTGGAATATATGCAAATATTTGAAATTGGCCTAATAAATATATTTTAGTTAAAGGGTCATGAAACCCCCCTCTTTCAGCTCAAGTCTAGCTCACAATATTTTTGAAAAATGCAACTTAAATGGGCGTGGTGGCTGTGAGAAGAAGGGAGGGGAGTGGGTGTGGTACGAGAGGGGAGAGGGGAGAGGGGGAAACTGTCACCGCAATGGCCCATGCATATCGACTGTCACTTAAAATCAGTGGTAAAACGTGAGGAAATGCTAAAAAATATATATATATATAGCTGGCAAAGTTAAAGTCTAATGAAATACACTGATGCCTTATTTTTGTCCTTTCAAAAGTAACTGAATGCCCTTCTACATATATTTGCCTACATTATTAAAGTATAATTGTATTTAAAACATAACGTTTATGTATAATTATGTCATTATAAAATATATATTTGTTTATATACACACTATAAATGCATATATTTGAAAATAATAAATTTTCCGCTTAAAAAAAAAAAAAGTTCCGTGGGCTACATAGCCTAGATCTACGCGCCCCCTAAACCCACATAGTAAAGATGGACAGTGACAGAGAAATTTGCACGCATACGTTCCATACAATTGAGGTATTATCGAAATATCTAAATTTTAATAACGAGTGATTATTTAACAAAAGGCATGTAAAACGGTCAGGGTTACATTTTAGACACACGCGCGCACACACACGACACACCTCTGAAGTGATAGAAAAGTCCTCGGAACCGCATCACTCGCAAGACGAAACCTGCATTGGTGTACAAGGCCGAAGTCCACCATTCTCCCGTTGAATGGTTGCTACACCGGAGTCCAGCTCGGGCAGCATCGCGGGGAAAGATGCACTGGAACTTTTGCACCACGAAAACAAACGCGCGTCCCATCATTGCCTCTCTCATCAGCTACGCGATATCACAGTTTGATATGTCTTGTCTGTCATTGTAAAGTTCCCCGTGGTGTCATGAATAATTAAGAGAAAGTGTCTTCTCATTGGATAAGAAAACTCAGCACATGAATAATTATGAGACACCGATGAGTCATCAAAGTACTATAGTGCACTGCCACGTCACAGCCTGTGACGTGGACACGATGAAGATTTTAAAACCGGAAGACGAAAATAGCGAAAAAAAACTAAAATTTAACCATTTTCCCCCTACTATTAAATATAACAGATGCTATCATTGTCTTCAATGGTGTTCAACACACATACCTGTGTTAAAATCTCAGAAAATTTGGTTTAGGGTTTCATGACCCTTTAAAGATTTTACGAGGGCTTTAACCCCCCTAAAAATTTGCTATTAATTCGTGATCGCCTCAGTCACCTTTAAAAGTCATATGAACACGGCTCCTGCAGTATTATCTCCGCAGCGTTAGCGTCAGAACAAAAGGACAACGTGTGTGCATTTATTGATAGATCGTTATGGCATCTGTGTAGATCTTTGTTTGTCATAAATGCAGTTTACATAATATGATGCTGTAGCAAATCAACACGGTTTCCCACTGTAAAATCTGGGCTTATTTATTTATTTATCCTTTCATCCAAACGGCATGAGACTTTGTGACTTGTCCTACTCTTGCTATACTTCATACTTCAGTGCAATAAAATTGTATTACTATTATTAATAAAATATTATTATTATAATATTAATTTGATAATAAATCCAAAGGCAAAACACGCGATAAGTGATCATTCATTCTTAACGCCGATCTTCTCTGATTGGATCCCACTTCAGAAAAAAACAAAAACGTGTTTTTATTATTATTTTAACAACATCGAAAACACAATGGTAGATTTTAAATGAACACATACATGTATACATTATTGCAAAAGTATTTTTATAAAAACATAATTGTGTGGAGTGAGTGTGCGCAGCCGCAGTTTATTGCATCACTTTATCGCGCGTCTTTTTGATTAGCTGTCAGATACTGAGTAAAAATGAAAAGAAACAGGCCTATTCAATCTTCCCTGGATGTATTTTTAACAAATAAATTAAATAATAGCAATCAGGAGAATGGAAGCAGCAAAAAAAAAAAAAAAAAAAAGGACTGTAGTGCTGTCAGCAAAACGTTGCACTTATGCAATAAAAATGGCACTTCAACATGTGTTTTTATATTTAAAAATATAATAAATAAAATATTGCTGTTCACTGTGAGTTTTAATTAATAGTGTAATAGTAATAGTGCATCGTGCATTTTGTTTGGTATAATGTGAGGTATATCGCTCGGTAATTTCGTTGTTCTATGTAGGCCTATGCGCAGAGGGAATGCCATATAGGTTTTTGTGAAACGCCGCCACTGTTTCAATTCCCATCATAGGCGTAATTCCAATATTCAAAGAAGGACAATTTG
>NW_027645859.1:0-41810 GCF_949319135.1 Squalius cephalus
AAGCCGGGTTTTATCCAGATGTGTGTGAGCGCAGACAGGGGTTGACTGGACAGGAATAAATGTTTTAGATGAAGTTGATTTGTCTCTTTCTATAAAATCATGTGGTATCTGCTTCAAATTTCTCTCTTGTGTTTCCATGTTCTAATATCTTGTCATTATGAATGTTGTCTCTTACAGATAACCAGCGTTGCCATTAAAACCAGTGCAGCGAGTGCTTCTGATCCTTCTCTCCAGTCAGAGACTCAGATGGATGATGAATCTGCTCAGATCAACTCTCCTCAACAGGTACGTTCACATTCATCACTAAAGATTTAGGTCTACTGTCTCTCTTTGTCATGGTTTAGTGATTTTTAGGCATATTTTGATGCGTATCTGGTGTAAATTAGTACATTAAACCGTGTAACGACATGTGTCCTGTAGTTTAGTGCTAGTGGAGTATTTAGGGCCAGTTTTATCCTTCACAGGGAATTATTTTCTAGGTTAATTGTTGCTTTAAAATGGACACTCACGAAGTCCCCACAACACACTTTCAGTCAGTGTTTGAGTTCAAACTCATGTGTTGAATTTGGTGAAACTAGTCCCCATAAGGAACTATAACGTTGTGTGTGAAAGGTCCCCATGAAGGTGTGTGACAGGTCCCCATGAAGCCGGGTTTTATCCAGATGTGTGTGAGCGCAGACAGGGGTTGACTGGACAGGAATAAATGTTTTAGATGAAGTTGATTTGTCTCTTTCTATAAAATCGTGTGGTATCTGCTTCAAATTTCTCTCTTGTGTTTCCATGTTCTAATATCTTGTCATTATGAATGTTGTCTCTTACAGATAACCAGCGTTGCCATTAAAACCAGCGCAGCGAGTGCTTCTGATCCTTCTCTCCAGTCAGAGACTCAGATGGATGATGAATCTGCTCAGATCAACTCTCCTCAACAGGTACGTTCACATTCATCACTAAAGATTTAGGTCTACTGTCTCTCTTTGTCATGGTTTAGTGATTTTTAGGCATATTTTGATGCGTATCTGGTGTAAATTAGTACATTAAACCGTGTAACGACATGTGTCCTGTAGTTTAGTGCTAGTGGAGTATTTAGGGCCAGTTTTATCCTTCATAAGGATTTATTTTCTAGGTTAATTGTTGCTTTAAAATGGACACTCACGACGTCCCCACAACACACTTTCAGTCAGTGTTTGAGTTCAAACTCATGTGTTGAATTTGATGAAACTAGTCCCCATAAGGAACTATAACATTGTGTGTGAAAGGTCCCCATGAAGGTGTGTGAAAGGTCCCCATGAAGCCGGGTTTTATCCAGATGTGTGTGAGCGCAGACAGGGGTTGACTAGACAGGAATAAATGTTTTAGATGAAGTTGATTTGTCTATTTCTCTGAAATCATGTGGTATCTGCTTCAGATTTCTCTCTTGTGTTTCCATGTTCTAATATCTTGTCATTATGAATGTTGTCTCTTACAGATAACCAGCGTTGCCATTAAAACCAGCGCAGCGAGTGCTTCTGATCCTTCTCTCCAGTCAGAGACTCAGATGGATGATGAATCTGCTCAGATCAACTCTCCTCAACAGGTACGTTCACATTCATCACTAAAGATTTAGGTCTACTGTCTCTCTTTGTCATGGTTTAGTGATTTTTAGGCATATTTTGATGCGTATCTGGTGTAAATTAGTACATTAAACCGTGTAACGACATGTGTCCTGTAGTTTAGTGCTAGTGGAGTATTTAGGGCCAGTTTTATCCTTCACAGGGAATTATTTTCTAGGTTAATTGTTGCTTTAAAATGGACACTCACGACGTCCCCACAACACACTTTCAGTCAGTGTTTGAGTTCAAACTCATGTGTTGAATTTGATGAAACTAGTCCCCATAAGGAACTATGACATTGTGTGTGAAAGGTCCCCATGAAGGTGTGTGAAAGGTCCCCATGAAGCCGGGTTTTATCCAGATGTGTGTGAGCGCAGACAGGGGTTGACTGGACAGGAATAAATGTTTTAGATGAAGTTGATTTGTCTCTTTTTATAAAATCATGTGGTATCTGCTTCAAATTTTTCTCTTGTGTTTCCATGTTCTAATATCTTGTCATTATGAATGTTGTCTCTTACAGATAACCAGCGTTGCCATTAAAACCAGCGCAGCGAGTGCTTCTGATCCTTCTCTCCAGTCAGAGACTCAGATGGATGATGAATCTGCTCAGATCAACTCTCCTCAACAGGTACGTTCACATTCATCACTAAAGATTTAGGTCTACTGTCTCTCTTTGTCATGGTTTAGTGATTTTTAGGCATATTTTGATGCGTATCTGGTGTAAATTAGTACATTAAACCGTGTAACGACATGTGTCCTGTAGTTTAGTGCTAGTGGAGTATTTAGGGCCAGTTTTATCCTTCACAGGGAATTATTTTCTAGGTTAATTGTTGCTTTAAAATGGACACTCACGACGTCCCCACAACACACTTTCAGTCAGTGTTTGAGTTCAAACTCATGTGTTGAATTTGATGAAACTAGTCCCCATAAGGAACTATGACATTGTGTGTGAAAGGTCCCCATGAAGGTGTGTGAAAGGTCCCCATGAAGCCGGGTTTTATCCAGATGTGTGTGAGCGCAGACAGGGGTTGACTGGACAGGAATAAATGTTTTAGATGAAGTTGATTTGTCTCTTTTTATAAAATCATGTGGTATCTGCTTCAAATTTTTCTCTTGTGTTTCCATGTTCTAATATCTTGTCATTATGAATGTTGTCTCTTACAGATAACCAGCGTTGCCATTAAAACCAGCGCAGCGAGTGCTTCTGATCCTTCTCTCCAGTCAGAGACTCAGATGGATGATGAATCTGCTCAGATCAACTCTCCTCAACAGGTACGTTCACATTCATCACTAAAGATTTAGGTCTACTGTCTCTCTTTGTCATGGTTTAGTGATTTTTAGGCATATTTTGATGCGTATCTGGTGTAAATTAGTACATTAAACCATGTAACGACATGTGTCCTGTAGTTTAGTGCTAGTGGAGTATTTAGGGCCAGTTTTATCCTTCACAGGGATTTATTTTCTAGGTTAATTGTTGCTTTAAAATGGACACTCACGACGTCCCCACAACACACTTTCAGTCAGTGTTTGAGTTCAAACTTGTGTGTTGAATATGATGAAACTAGTCCCCATAAGGAAATATAACGTTGTGTGTGAAAGGTCCTCATGAAGCTGGTTTTAATCAAGATGTGTGTGTGAGCAAGGTTTGCTGGACAGGAATAATTGTTTTTTTTTCTGGCAAAGGTGTGTCTAGCCCAGATGATTCTCTTTAACCGGCGCAGGGAAGGAGTGGTTTCGAGCATGCCTTTGTCTGCATTTCTATCAAGAGACACTTCTGATCCACATGAGGATGTGGACTGGGCACTCTCTGAAGTGGAAAACAATCTCTGCAGACACTTCACAAGGGTTATCGCAAGGGGGAAGCGTGGTCGACCAGTTCCAATTCTTCTGACTTCAAAAATGCTATGTGCCTTAGAACTCCTTGTTAAGCAGAGAGAGGCTTGTGGGGTTCTGAAAGACAATTCCTATATGTTTGCAAGACCAGAAGCCATGACATATTTTCGAGGGTCAGACTGCCTCCGTGGCTTTGCAAAGGTGTGTGACGCAAAGTGTCCCAAGTCACTGACATCTACAAGACTGCGAAAGCATGCCGCAACCCTTTCAACAGTGCTGAATATGACTGACACCGAGATGGACTAGCTGGCAAACTTTCTTGGACACGACATAAGAATCCATCATGAGTTCTATCGACTCCCTGAGAAGACCCTGCAACTTGCCAAGATCAGCAAAGTTCTAATGGCTCTTGAGCAAGGAAGATTAGCTGAGTTCCATGGCAAGAACTTGGATGAAATTGGGATAGATCCTGATGGTGTGGTATTTTATTTGACTTTTGTTTGATTTTCTGTTTGATTTTCTGTTTACCATCTATTAGGGGTGTAACGATACACGTATTCGTATTGAACTGTTTGGTACGATGCTTTCGGTTCTGTGTTCGGTACGCATTTTCAAACCGAACGGTTCGTTGGACCATTTTTCCTGCCGACCAAAATTTCGTTATTTCAAATGTAGGCGGGTCGCGTGTGGCAAGCGCTCTCGTTATGTAAGAGACGCCGGCGCGACCACAACATTGTCCAACGTCAAATGGCAAACGTAATGCAAGCGGAACGAAACTGCTCGTTATTGTGTGGTTGACGGACCGTTTATCAGTTTGGACCAGTGCAGCGCAAGCTGATCATGATCATACGACACTGTTACTACACAGCGCTAATAAGAGATCCAGTAAAGAAATCATTTGAATTCGCCACAGAAGTAATAACATCGCTGAGAGATCTTGTGAGAAACATTCACATTTCTCCGTTATTAACGGTTCAAACAGCTCTGACGTGGAAACCAGGAGAAACATTGTGCCATAAATGAACTATCCGGTGTCCACAGATGGATTTACCATGGATTTACTGTAGTAACACTAACTGCAACCATGGAAGTTTGGCAGGAATAGTAGGCTATAATGCCTTCAAGTAACATTACGTTGGTTTTATTTTGACATTAAAATAAACTCGATATTACAACAGAAATGTTTAACTCTCTCTTTTCCAGCACTTTAGACACAGTTGCTCCGTTGCGCTTAAAGAAGATTAAAGAAAATAGTCCAACGCCGTGGTACAACGAGCACACTCAGGCCCTTAAGAGAGCAGCCAGAAAAATGGAGCGCAACTGGAAGAAAACAAAACTAGAGGTATTTCGCATTTCATGGAAGGAGAGCTCAATTACTTACAGAGAGGCTTTAAAAGCTGCTAGATCTGCTTATTTTTCAACCCTATTAGAAGAAAATAAACATAATCCTAGGTATTTATTTGAAACGGTGGCTAAACTAACGAAAAATAAAGCTTCAAGCACCGAAGTTTCCAAGCAACACAGCAGTAATGATTTTATGAACTTCTTCACTTATAAGATTGATAATATCAGGGACAAAATTATAACTATGCAACCGTCTACTACAGTATCGCATCAGGCAGTGCATTGTAGTCTCCCTGAGGAAAAATTGGATTAATTCGTTGATATAGGAGAGGAAGAATTTATTAAACTCATTAAATCATCTAAATCTACAACATGTATGTTAGACCCTATACCAACTAAGCTACTGAAAGAAATACTTCCAGAGGTCATAGATCCTCTTCTTAATATCATTAATTCGTCTTTGTCTCTAGGATACGTACCAAAAACCTTTAAGCTGGCTATGATTAAACCGCTTGTTAAAAAAACGCAACTTGATCCTACAGAATTAGTCAATTATAGGCCGATCTCGAATCTACCTTTTCTGTCAAAGATATTAGAAAAGGCAGTATCCTCACAACTGTGTTCCTTTCTTGAAAGAAATGATCTCTGCGAGGATTTCCATTCAGGATTTAGACCGTACCATAGTACCGAGACAGCTCTCGTTAGAGTCACAAATGATTTGCTCTTATCATCCGATCGTGGTTGTATCTCTCTATTAGTGTTACTCGATCTTAGTGCTGCATTTGACACCATTGACCACAACGTTCTTTTAAATAGATTAGAACATTATGTTGGCATTAGTGGAAATGCACTAGCATGGTTTAAATCATACTTATCTGACCGTTATCAGTTTGTAGCAGTAAATGATGAGATGTCTCATCGATCACAAGTTCAGTATGGCGTACCACAAGGCTCAGTACTAGGACCGCTGCTGTTCACTCTGTACATGCTACCATTAGGAGAAATCATTAGGAAACATGGCATTAGCTTTCACTGTTATGCCGATGATACTCTATATTTCTTCAAAACCTAACGAAACTTATCAATTCACAAAATGAACGGAATGCATAGCGGATATAAAAAAATTGGATGACTCGTAATTTCCTACTTCTAAATTCTGAAAAAACAGAGTTTCTAATTATTGGACAAAAAACTTCCTCACGTAATAACCTAGAATACTGTCTAACACTTGATGGCTGCTCTGTTAAGTCTTCGTCGTCGGTTAGGAACCTGGGTGTGCTCTTTGATACCAATCTTTCATTTGAAAGTCACGTGTCTAGTATCTGTAAAACTGCATTTTTCCATTTAAAAATATATCTAAATTACACCATATGCTCTCATTGACACATGCGGAACAATTAGTTCATGCGTTCATGACCTCAAGGCTAGATTATTGTAATGCTCTACTGGGTGGTTGTCCTGCACGCTTAATAAACAAACTACAGCTGGTCCAAAACGCAGCAGCTCGAGTTCTTACTAGAACCAGGAAGTATGACCATATTAGCCCGGTTCTGTCAAAACTGCATTGGCTCCCTATTAAACATCGCATAAATTTTAAAATATTGCTGATCACTTACAAAGCACTAAATGGTTTAGCTCCGCAGTACTTGAGCGAGCTCTTAACGCATTATAGTCCGTCACGTCTATTGCGATCTCAAAATTCCGGCCAGTTACTAATACCTAGAATATCAAAATCGACTGCTGGCGGTAGATCCTTTTCCTATTTAGCACCAAAACTCTGGAACAGTCTTCCTACCATTGTCCGGGAAGCAGACACACTCTGTCAGTTCAAAGCTAGACTAAAGACACATCTCTTTGACCTAGCTTTCGGGAACACTTCCCAAAAATCCTGATGTACTCGTTACATCATGAGAAGAATGGCATCTACGCTAATTTTAGTGTCTGTGTTTATCCCGAGGTTTTCCTGCAGCCTGCCGGATCCAGGCCGTATCCAGATCTGACGAATGACTTTCGCCTGGACCGATGACAACGCAGTGCTGAAGTGCCAACTAGTCTCTCCCTATGGAGGATCCCACTACCACTCTACAGATAAGGCGTTGTCGGGAAAGGCGTTGTTCGTTTCGCGTTCCTACCCCAAAGCAACAAAATAAAATAAAATTCTTTATCAAAATTTATAAGGAAAGACAAGTACTTTGTTTAGGCTTGGCTTGTAGGGAATTCCTAACCTGCGTATATTCAAACGCACATAACTATAGAACCCATTCTAAATGCGCATGTGAACGCCATCAGCGTTTCTCACAGGTTCGCGTTTAAAGTCTGTGTAGAGGGAATGGTGTCGTCTTAGCGGCTACATTGCTTGATCGTTGCGACGGAAGCAAATCAATCAAAACTAACTTTAGATGGAAATAACTTAACTCTGCTGTAAAGCCGAAACAATCTCTGTTACCTTAAATTATAAGCTTATCTCTGTAAAGCTGCTTTGAGACAATCTACATTGTTAAAAGCGCTATATAAATGAAGATGACTTGACTTGACATTGTAAATACAATTGCTGCCCTCAAATGTTAATCTGAACTAAAATAAACCTTTGTTTATAACTACTACAATATTACATTTCACTTTTTCCAAGGAGCGTTTTGTTTTATATGCTCCTAAGAAGAGTCAATTATAGCTCCAGAATTGCTCAAAGTAAAAAAAAATCATACTTTATGATGTTAGTTTTAATAAAAAAAAGAATAAAAAAATTAAATCAAGGAAATTACTCTGGCATTTTTTTTCTTTTTGCTGTATCAAAAACGTACCGAACCGTGACACAAGTGTATCGTATTGAACTGAAACGTAAATTTTGTGAACCGTTACACCCCTACCATCTATTCGTATACCAGGTGTTTATGATCCATTATATACCATTGTTAAGCTGTACTTTGAACTTCCACAGAAACGTTATTGACTGTGATGAGGAAGACGGGAGCATACAAGAGGGACACTGTTCATCTACTGTTGACGGTTTGTATTACTGTCAAAATACACTACTACATTTTGCAGTTATTCATAATTTTCAGTCACGTAACTTGTGAAGACCTGACAGACAAAAATATTGTTCTAACATCATAGCCAACATTAAAGAAGATGCTTCAGTATGCTGAACAAATGTTGTTTTTTTTGACGAAACGGCTCATTGTGTAATGAATCAAATGCCTCCAAGCTATTCTTCAACTAAATTACACTAAACATTCATTCTGGAGTGAATATTTTTTTGTGAGTTTACTACCATAAAAAATATATTTCATAGGAGAAACTTGTACATTTTTCATTTTTCATAAAACACTAGCTGATCTGCTCTCTTCTCGTGTTGGTTGTGTCATGGCACAAAACGAATCATGTCAGATGATTAAGACATGAAATAAAATGGTTATACTCAATTTACTTGCACTTATATTTGATTAAATGTCTGCTGGAAAGATGTAGTTCAATTATACTTGCAATAATGAACAATTGCACAGGTTTAGGGTTTATTGTACTTTAATGATTTTAAATAATTAGTGCATAAGTGTGACAAATAACAGTGTATTGTCAGCATTCTATAGTACATTTAAATTGTATCTTTCTGAAAATGTTGAACTTTGATTATTTTCCATAGAACCATCAGCAGAGGTGGCACTTCCTCCTACCAAGAGGAATGACATGCCGCCACCACCCAAGAGACCCAGACCACCATCAGATGAAGAGATGCCTACAGGAGCCAGTGCTGTGAGGCCTTCTTCCAAAGGTGAACTCTTTACACATTTCTTAGACTAAATTAGACCCTTTAGGAGCACTTTAACACCCAGATCTCAGACCAGGGGCCTCATTTATAAAACTGTGCGTAGGAACCTTACTAAAAGTGTACGTGCGCCCGAAAGCCAAAAATGGCGTACGCAAAAAAATATTCAGACTTATAAAACCGTGCGTACGCCAGAACCTGCGCAGAATTCACTTTATAAATCCCAGTCAGCGGAAGATTGTGCGTACATGCATCTCCACCCGAAATAACCATATGTGGAGCTTACGACGCCTAGTTTTACTATGCAGATCCTCATCTACATATCATTTGACTACATAACTGAGGGAAGGAGGTTGTTCCCCAAAATCTCGCAATACATGGCCCCAGTCATCCTCTCCTTAATACAGTGCAGTCGCCCTGTCCCATGTGCAGAAAAACACCCCCAAAGCATGATGCTACCACCCCCATGCTTCACAGTAGGGATGGTGTTCTTGGGATGGTACTCATCATTCTTCTTCCTCCAAACACGTTTAGTGGAATTATGACCAAAAAGTTCTATTTTGGTCTCATCTGATCACATGACTTTCTCCCATGACTCCTCTGGATCATCCAAATGGTCATTGGCAAACTTAAGACGGGCCTTGACATGTGCTGGTTTAAGCAGGGGAACCTTCCGTGCCATGCATGATTTCAAACCATGACGTCTTAGTGTATTACCAACAGTAACCTTGGAAACGGTGGTCACAGCTCTTTTTAGGTCATTGACCAGCTCCTCCCGTGTAGTTCTGGGCTGATTTCTCACCTTTCTTAGGATCATTGAGACCCCACGAGGTGAGATCTTGCATGGAGCCCCAGTCCGAGGGAGATTGACAGTCATGTTGCTCAGGAACCCATCTGTAGTTGTTTAGAGGGTTACTTGGTTGATGCTAGAATCTACTAGGTGTTTTGTGGCACTAGTAGGAACTGTAGCTGTTCTAAAAATGAAAACACCGAATCAGTAATAACTAGCCTAACCCCTGGAGCAGTTTGAGTGGATGGATGCATAAAAATAACTTGCAGCCAAGACATTGATCCTAATATATTTTCCTTTTCTCCAATGATCATTTCAGGCCAAGTGACTGAATGTAAAAATCACTGTTTGATTGACAGTGTAATTCTATTTATAGGTAGAGTGCAAATTAATTTCTCTTGCAATATAGATGCTGACATAAATACTAGGGCTGCCCTCGACTAAAGTTTTTTTTTTTTCTAGTCGACTAGTAGTCGTTCATTAAGCTATTAGTCAACTAATCGCATTTTTATATTAATAAGCCATAACTCATAATAATGAGCCTTTAATTGCCTATATAATACATAGCCTAATTAGCGATCAAGCGCACACTTAAAGTTCCGCAGCGCACCGGCAAAAATAATGATTGAGTGTGTCTTGTGTCAGAAGGAGACTGTCTAAACAAACATTGTAATAATTTATTGATATTCTCGTCTGCAGAGATTAAGTCGATGATACAGACTCGTCATCTCCGCAGTGACTCGCATTTCATACGGATTACATAATCTGAGTATTTATTTTCCACTTGAATTGATTCGTTTAAAAGCAGACATTTCAAGCTTTCTATAGATATATTTCTCACGTGTGTGTGTGTGTGAGGCAGGGTGGGAATTATGTAATTTTAGGGGCAAGGCCATTTGGCCTCCACCTTTTCTTTTTTTTTTAGGGGCACCAAGGCCATATGACAGGGCACAAAGGCCATTGAGTACAATTCGATGGTTTTCCCATTCAGATTGATACCATAACATCCTAATTTGGAATAAGACATGGATTATGACTTTTTTAATAAAAAAAAACATTTTTTAATGAGAGAGAGAGAGAGAGCGCCATTACATCCAGAAGGTATACACCCTCACACAACAATAGAAACAACATAAATGCCAATAAAAGCATTCAGAAACAACACAAATGCCAATAAAAGCATTCAAAATATTCATTCAGTCCTCTATATCATGTGAGTGTGAGAGAGAGAACCATTCCATCCAGAAGGTATACACCCTCACAATCATTATTGCTCAGCGCTCAACGCCGTTTGCTTCGCGCTCCACTCAAATCGCCCCCCGCTCGCTCCAAAAAAGGAAAAAAATCTACATGTATATCACTTGTAGCGGTCCCCAAGCTTTTTTGCGCCACAGATCGGTTTAATATCAGACAATATTTTCACGGACCGGCCTTAAAGGTGTGGCGGATAAATACAACAAAATAAAATGATACGAACGGCATAAAACCTGGGGTATTTTTTTTAGCCTATAATAATAAACGTGAATCCAATGTGTGGGCCTACTAGCAACTTTATTAGCAGCATCCTCTAACATCGCGCCTAAAAACAACTGAGAAAGTCTGAACACAAACAAAATGCCCCCAAAAGAAAAGAATCTCTATGTTTTCGGTGCTGATGCGATGTAAGGGTGGCGCTGCTGCCAATAAAGCACCTAAAAGCTGTCACAACGAACCGGCAAAATTAATGATTATGAATATGTAAAATATAGCAGGAGACATTTTAATTGTTTACTAATAAACCAGTTTTTTATTTTTTTTATGTCTGTGTCGGCTGGAAAGATGCTGACTCGCGATCTTCGCAGTAGTGAACGCGCCAGAGAGAATTGCACATTTCATACGGATTACATAAGAGAGAAGTCTGTTTTCTTTCGTTTTGAATTGTTCTGTTTAAAAGTAGACATTTCAAGCTTTATATATATGTCTCAGGTCTGTGAGGCAAGTAGGCTATACTTGTCTGTAACATTGTGTTTTTTTTTTTTTGTGAAATAAATTTCTAAATAAATGCGACTTATAGTCCAGTGCGACTTAGGCTAGGCCTATACTGTATGTGTTTTTTCTTCTTCATGGCGCATTTTTTGACTGTTGCGATTTATACTCCGGAGCGACTTATTAATAGTAGGCTACATAATGGTTTGGAGTTTTTGAACTCCATTATTGAGCTGAGTTTTGACTGAAAATAGTCTACTGTTGATGACTGTGCAAGACAGATGGATTCAGGGTCAGGCTTGACTAAGCATGCTTCAGACTCGTGGTGTGAGCGGAGCGAAACTGGAGCGGGAAATAGGGCGACGCTCTGTCCTTTTGAAATTGCCGCTCTGCGCTCTGTCCAAGATCCGCCCGCTCGTGCTCCCCGCTCGCTCCCGCTCCACTCCGCTCACATGCTCTGCTTTATACATGGAACTTGGACAGGGCCAGGGCACACAGGCCACTGTGGCCGTACGATGATTTTTTTTTCACGGGGCATGAAGGCCAAAGTGTAGGGCAACGGCGGCCGTGGCCGCGGTATAATTCCCACCCTGGTGTGAGGCGAGTATACGCTGAGTTTCGGCTCATTTCTGTGATGCTCAAGTTCACTGAGACAGCAGAAAGCACATCCTGATTGTTTTCATTATTTTACAAAGCACAACATTTTGTAGTTATTGTGAGTTTACAGAAATAAGAGTTGAACCTTTACAGTTTGCATTACTCTGTCCTTTTATTCATACAGATAAGAGTATTGAAAGTTAAATGATCGCGCCGGCGCCTGTATGTCCTGCGACTAACCGACTAATAAAAGACCTAATAAATAATAATAATAAAAGACCTAATAAATAATAATAATAATAATAGTCGCTTTGGTGCATTTCTCACATCACTATTTACATTTGCACAACAGTTAGTTCAACCTCCACAACATTTAGTCATTTGTGCACATCATAGTAGCAGTTTCTCATTCCTTCCAACAAACTGCAAATGCTTTTGGACATGCATCTATTGCTTTCATACAACTCTCTGCTGTTATATAACATTATCATTTGCTTATGTCATGTCAGTCAAAATTAACTATACTTGTGAATGCTGAATAGTCATTCCATATAAAACTAATAGTCCTCATTTCATTGCTTGAGTCATTACATACAAAAATGTTGAACTAGTTATCAAAATCTGTCAAGCAAATTTTACACTTTTTTTAAAATTATTATTATTATTATTATTATTATTATTATTATTATTATTATTTTTCTGAAAATGCCTCCTAAATTGAATAATTTCTCTCAGGTGAATCTCAGCTTTCACTGATGAGGAACATCTGGATGTGCATGAATGATTACAGTACTATGTACTGTATGTTGTATGTTCAGTTCCAATATGTACTGCAATATTGTTTACAGTTGTGCATAGCTCTATGCATAGCTGTATTTATTTCATTTGCACAATGCTGTGAACAAATTAGAATTGCAAAGAGCATATGCAGTAAAAATGTGAAACATACATATTCAGTGTCTTGTACTCTGTTACCTCACTAAATACAGTAATGTGTAACTTTACTGTATTTTTCAAATGGCTGTTCAAATAGTATATAGTGCTATCTTGAGCATGTACAGGTAGTGTTACCAAGATCTGACTTTTTTGCAATGGAAAACATTTACAGAATAAACTGTCATAATGAAAACATAACCAAGCCATTTGACTATCTTGTTCATAAACAATGGTGTCAGGACTTTTCATCTTGATGACACTGACACTTTCATTGACATGAGTACTTGCTTTTGAGGAATGAGCTATCCATTTTGAGCAAGTGATACGCTTTTGCAGGTTATCAACTAGGTTTTGCAGTTTGTACTAATTGTTCTGAGAACTGCTTTAACTGTTGTGCAAATGTAAATAGTGATGTGAGAAATGCACCAAAGCGACTGAGAAAAACTGTAATAACCAGACCTAATAAATACTGATAATAGGATTCAGAACTTCGGATTGGAATTCCAGCACACACTTTATCATTTCAATTGTTTTTTCTGTCCACTTTTAGGTAAAAGTACCCAGAAGACACCCTGGCAGCAGACAGAGGTGCAGGCGGTGGAAAGGCACATGAAGCGATTCATCACATTCATCACATCGTTCATTGTACAAGCAAAGAGCGACTGTGACAAATGTTTAAAAGCTGAACCAGAAGCACTGAAGAACCGCGATTTGAAGACCGTAAAGTTTTACATTTATTAGTAGTGAATAAATGTGTTGAAGCTCAATTAGTAGTAGATTTTGTTTTATTTTTTATAAGTATCAGGTGAATGAGTAGCAGCTGATGCTGGGAGGTTGGCCGAAAAAATTACAATTATAGAAAGAATAGTTTGAAGTGGAAAGGTTTAAATGTTTGACCTGTGGGTATGAAATGGGTTGGAAAATATCCAGACAATAATTCATTACTTGCATGCAGTCCTTTGTTGCAGTGAAAAAGTTCTCCATTCACATATAATCCACTTCAATCACACTAATATTCCAATCAATTGTAAGAACAATCAATCGATCCAAACAAATATTCTGCATGTTGAGGAGATGATTACAAGCACAACACTAGGGCCTGGTTTCACAGACAGGATTTAGATTAAACCAGGATTAGGCCTTTAGTTCAGTTAGGACATTTAAGTAGCTTTTATAAACGTGTCTTAGAAATAAGCATTACTGGTGTGCATCTTGAGACAAAACAATGGCACTTGGACACAAAGGACTTAATTTAAGATGTGCTTTCAGTTAAAACGGCTTAAACACACACTTTAGTCTGAGACTATCTTAAGGCTGGTCTGTGAAACTGGCCATAGGTGTTCTATGCAAGAGTGAAGCTTGGTTGTAGATTGAACCCATTTTTTTTAAGGGCAAATGGACAAATGCAATCTGAGGAATTACTTCGTATAAATGCCTATTATTTGTCATTAGTAATATATTTCTTGTTCTATCTAGGTCCCCACAAATCAAAAGGGGAAGTTGTGTGAATTATGCAAATTAAGTCCCCACAAATCAAATAGGAGGTTGTGTGAATTATGCAAATTAGGTCCCCACAAATCTAATGGGAGGTTGTGTGAATTATGCAAATATTATGCAAAGTTGGTCCCTATAAGACATGTCAACTCGATTTTTCAAAAGTCCCCATAACGCATGGTCAAATCATTACTTCATCAATTCAGATATCTGAAGGCGTGTATAAGTTATCAAAGCTATGGTAAGTATCCCTAATTTTTTTCGTACCTCTAGAACCTTTAGAAAGGGTGGTCCCCACAAGTGATGATCATAAAGTTGGTCCCCATTCAGCATGGAAACCAGTATGTGTGTGTGTGTGTGTGTGTGTTTGCGTTTCCCTAGAGAAAGTAGCTTTTCCTTTAAACAATTCTGCATGTGTAATATTGAAAGCCAAAACAATAAGATTTCCGGTCCACATTTGATGCCTCACAACAGGCAGTGCTAGAAATGCAATATCTCCCAGCCAGGCTAATACGATTGCACAAACACAGTAAAACCCACATATCCCGCAATAATTCAGTTTGCCTGCTGAAGTGTTGGCGCAGGTACTGAGTTGGAGGTATTTTCAAGAGGGCACCCTGAGGTTAAGTTCCGTGGAAAAAGAAGAAAACACTGTTCTCAGTTATGAATCCTCAACCATGGCCATATCCACCCCTGCATTCCTCATCAAACACTAATCGGAGTGAACAACTCCCCAACAATATGACTACAAAAACGTGTCCTAGTGAAAATATGCATGCATTGCAATCACCACATGATGTGTCTTTACGCTTCAATAGCATAAGGGAGGTGAATCATTTGAGCTGCTTACTGTGCATAATAAAATATATTTTATATATAGGCCTATAAAAGCAAGGAGACTGCTTTTGTCAGGGCTTTTGTCAAATGCAACCAAATTTTTTTTTTATCATTTAAAACCCTTTGTGACTCATATCATCTCCAGTGTGTTTCCTGTACGCAACAATGAACAGCGGGATTCGCAAACAAATGACTGTTATGAACTAGTTTCCAAACAAATTTGAATGAGACTCACTCAATTAGTGAATCCCTCAGAGCCATCACCAAGTTCACAAAATACTAAGTACAACTTTTAGTTACTAAGTAAAACATTTTAGTTAAGTTTAATCATCATAGTCTAGTCTTTACTGTACATTACAATGTCCCTTCATCACAGTATTTAACAGTGACTATTGTTAGAAGATACAATAAGAAGCACTCAATGACCTGAAGAGTTTCTGAACAAACAACAAGTATTTCAAAAGCAATTCTATAATTTGGCAACTAAAAAGTAATTTAGTTCCTAAATGTTTCATTTATGGAGCAAGTGGCTGTTTTGTCATGGCACAAGAACACAATTTTCTTGCAAGTCGGCAAAATACTCTGTGTGGCTCCAAAAATCCTTTAACAAATATTAACCCTTCAGACACCAGGAATTTGAATTTACACATTGAACTTAAAACTTCATTTTTTATCTTCCAAAAGACACATTCAGGCCACTGGCTGGCATACAGACTGGCAACATATTCGGCCTCTAATAACGGAACGGAGCATGCATGCGCATACATGTGTGCACAAAACCAGGCATGTAAAGGATAGGGAACTGGTGAGTGATACTGATGTGGTCACGCTGAGAGAAGCGCTATTGGCCAATGTGGAGGTGTGAGATAATGGAGTGTATTTGCTGATAACATCTGTACGGTGGGTATTAGCCAAATATCCAGGCAAGGCAGAAAATATTGATACTCTCTATTCGCTGTGTGCAGCGGGACGGCTGGGAAGCCGGTCCTGCGTAATCACACAGAGAAATCTGAAACTCATATAATCACTAAATTACAATATTAAACAGATGACAGAATATGACTTTCTCCCAGGTAGACTGAAAGGTTATCCCTACCAGGTCTGGCCAAATTCCACCGCTCAAGACCCGTTTTATAAGATTATATCCGTTTCATTCTCAGTCCATCAACTTCTATCGGCTGGGACTTCTTCAAAGAAGCCGATTGGACCTCAGCGAATCGGGAACAAGCCATAGGACAGAGTCTGTGTGTAAAGTCCCTCTATGAAGCTCCAAAATCTCTTCATACCCACTGGGCCAGGTGGCCTTTACAGTACAGGCTGATAGGAGACCACTGAAGAAAAAGGAACATCTCCTGAAAGATGCACAGTTCCAAATTTAGCTATTTCAAAAGTAAGTTTTCAGTCACACATGTAAGCCAAGTAAAATATTGCGATACAAAGAGAGAAAAATGTGCCATGGAAAAAAAAGTTACATGCAAATTAAAAAGCTGAGGCTATATCTAGCAGTGCGAGGGTATGTTTCTCGGAACATATTTCATAATTACACAGCAGGGAAAAATGCGATAAGCACATAGTTGAGGCTGTCGAGTACAAGGTTGAGGAATATTTCCTGTTTTCGCAACATTTTCTTTTGATTTATGCAACCTAACTATTTCTTAGGTCATCTACATTATCGGGAAATGCCTGTTCATGACAATGCGTTGCAGATTGCTGAAGGTTACGGGCAGACGCTGGGCAGGACAGACGAAAACAAACAGGCAGTAAATATAGTTCCACTCATATGGATAATTATATAATCCACTATGATGCATTAAGCTATACAGTCAAACCACATAATAACCAGCGAGCGAGCAAAAGCAGCAGGGAGTTCACTTTCTTACTTCCTTCTGAATGCGAGCCTGAGTGTGATTATTTCTGAGTAGGTTTGTTGATTACAGTTCACAGGTTCTCATAGCTAATGATTTATAGAAGTAGTAGGGAGATTATCCGAAAATTGTGGAAGTTCTCGCCAAGCACGAGACGTGCTTAGGGGTCCAATCACGGCAGCCCTGATTGAGCAAAATTACAGTTGATCTTCAAGCTTTAATTTAAATTTGCATGCGCATGGGTGCGTCCGCCCCCGTGCTGCCTGAGAGGTCCGATCCCGCCTCTCGCTGTTGAAACAAGGAGAAAACGTACTATGTTGTATTTGGGATGTGTGTATGGGGGGTTGATGTGCGCTTGTACGCATGAATTAACACTCATGCAAACACACAATCCTTCATTATGCACAAACGCGTTTGAAATTATTCAAAGTTCCTTGGGTATTAATTGATGGTTTATTTCAAGATGAGCAATTAAAATAAATACAGTTTTTTGCAGTAAAACACATAGCCATGAGAGATAAAAGGGAGGTGTTGAGAACGTGACACTTGGTATTTCGAGAGTATTAGAAATGTGCTTGAACTTGTTGAGTAAGTGACTCACACACACAAAAGATGAATACACTAACATAACAGATATAAAAGGTAAGTTGAATTTGTACAATGCATCGGTTTAATATCACTGATGTATGAAGGTTCTGTCGTCATTTACTCTAAACTCTGCCTGACTTTCTTCTCTGGAGATATTATGAAGAATGCACCGGTCACACTTTTCCATACAGTTGAATGGAAAAGAAGATTTCAGGTTTAAAAAATGCAGCAAAAGCATCACAAAAGTGGGCCATACTAGGCTATATTCCAAATCTTCTGAAGATAACATAATAAAACATAGACTTATTCACTGAAAATCTCATCAGTGCTGCAATTCATGAAGAAATCTTTCCTTGGAGTTGGATCTTTTCAATGAATTACAGTAGCTTATCCAGTTCACGAAACAGGTCTGAAAGATTCGTTCAGTCTGTGTGTTCTGTTCACTGACTCTATGATTGAGTCACAGTGATTAACAGCCCATTAGAGGGGAAGATCAAAGAATCAGTGCTATTTTTAGTAATATTTATATACTATTACAGCATTTATTAATATTTAGAAATTAGTGTTAGTGTTAGCGTTTCAGTTAGTGGCCAAGGCAACATTTCTTATTTTTAAGGTTTCTTAATTTTAATAATAATTTTATATATACCCTACAGAACAACAAAACTGTGATTAATAAATAATAAAGTATCTCTCACAGACTTAGAATAGTGCATGAGTCATCTTAAATACTTTATGATGCATTTTTGATGTTTGAACGCTTCAGTCATTCAATACAATTGTATGGAAAAGAGGGACCAGAACAGTCTTCAGAATATCCAACCCGATCTCACGGCAATTCGTACAAATTTTACGATGTGGCTAATTCGTACAAATTCATACGAATGGCCTACACCTGACCCCGCCCCTAAACCTACCCATCACGTGGGTTTAGACAAATCGTACGAGTGAGGTCATACGAATTTGCACGAATTAGCCACCTTTTACTCGCTCGTATGAATTCGTACGAATTGGTCGGGTGATAGCGTTGGAATATCTCTATTTGGTCTTTTTATTTTTTTCAGAAAAGAAAAAAAATGAGTGGGTGGACAAAAAAATAAAAGTGTGTGTGTGTGAGAGTTAAAGGGTAACTCTCGCCAAAATACAGTGGTGGTCAGAATTAATGGCACCCCTGGTAAATACGATAAAAAATGGCTGTAAAAAATAAATCTGCATTGTTTATCCTTTTGATCTTTCATTCAAAAAATCCGTAAAAATCTAACCTTTCATTGAAGTAAAATAATTGAAATGGGGTAAATCACATTATAAAAGAAATGCTTTTCTCCAAAGCTTTTCGCCATAATTATTGGCTCCCTGTTAAATACTTTTTGCAACCTCCTTTTGCCAAGATAACAGATCAGAGTTTTCTTCTACAATGCCTGATGAGTTTGGAGAATAACTGACAAGAGATCAGAGACCATTCCTCCATACAGAATCTCTCCAGATCCTTCAGATTTACAAGTTCATGTTGGTGGTGCTTCTGTTCAGTTCACCCCACTCATTTTCTATAGGGTTCAGTTTAGGGGACTGGGACGGTCATGGCAGAAGCTTCATTTTGTGCTCAGTTACCCATGTTTGTGTTGATTTTAATGTTTGTTTTGGACCGTTGTCCTGATGGAAAATCCAACCACGGCACATTATAATATTTCTAGCAGATGCAGACAGGTTTTGATTTTTTATCTGTTGGTATTTGCTAGAATCCATAATACCATGTATCTGAACAAGAAGTCCAGGACCTCCAGCAAAAAAATAGGCCCACAACATACAGTGAGGAAAATAAGTATTTGAACACCCTGCTATTTTGTAAGTTCTCCCACTTGGAAATCATGGAGGGGTCTGAAATTGTCATCGTAGGTGCATGTCCACTGTGAGAGACATAATCTAAAAAAAAAAAATCCAGAAATCACAATATATGATTTTTGAACTATTTATTTGTATGATACAGCTGCAAATAAGTATTTGAACACCTGTCTATCAGCTAGAATTCTGACCCTCAAAGACCTGTTAGTCTGCCTTTAAAATGTCCACCTCCACTCCATTTATTATCCTAAATTAGATGCACCTGTTTGAGGTCGTTAGCTGCATAAAGACACCTGTCCACCCCATACAATCAGTAAGAATCCAACTACTAACATGGCCAAGACCAAAGAGCTGTCCAAAGACACTAGAGACAAAATTGTACACCTCCACAAGGCTGGAAAGGGCTACGGGGAAATTGCCAAGCAACTTGGTGAAAAAAGGTCCACTGTTGGAGCAATCATTAGAAAATGGAAGAAGCTAAACATGACTGTCAATCTCCCTCGGACTGGGGCTCCATGCAAGATCTCACCTCGTGGGGTCTCAATGATCCTAAGAAAGGTGAGAAATCAGCCCAGAACTACACGGGAGGAGCTGGTCAATGACCTGAAAAGAGCTGGGACCACCGTTTCCAAGGTTACTGTTGGTAATACACTAAAGGTGATGATACACAGGGCAACTTTTTGAGCAATGTTGCTGGGCAATCTTGCCGAGCGATCGTTGCTTGGGCACTTTCCCATTGAAAATGGGCAATACATTTCTATCTGGATAATTTAGATCGGTTGTGGGCCCTGTGTCTCACCTGGTTGCCCGTTGATGGCAACATTGCCCAGCAACATTGCCCAAAAAGTTGCCCCGTGTATCATCACCTTAAGACGTCATGGTTTGAAATCATGCATGGCACGGAAGGTTCCCCTGCTTAAACCAGCACATGTCAAGGCCCGTCTTAAGTTTGCCAATGACCATTTGGATGATCCAGAGGAGTCATGGGAGAAAGTCATGTGGTCAGATGAGACCAAAATAGAACTTTTTGGTCATAATTCCACTAAACATGTTTGGAGGAAGAAGAATGATGAGTACCATCCCAAGAACACCATCCCTACTGTGAAGCATGGGGGTGGTAGCATCATGCTTTGGCGGTGTTTTTCTGCACATGGGACAGGGCGACTGCACTGGATTAAGGAGAGGATGACCGGGGCCATGTATTGCGAGATTTTGGGGAACAACCTCCTTCCCTCAGTTAGAGCATTGAAGATGGGTCGAGGCTGGGTCTTCCAACATGACAATGACCCGAAGCACACAGCCAGGATAACCAAGGAGTGGCTCTGTAAGAAGCATATCAAGGTTCTGGTGTGGCCTAGCCAGTCTCCAGACCTAAACCCAATAGAGAATCTTTGGAGGGAGCTCAAACTCCGTGTTTCTCAGCGACAACCCAGAAACCTGACTGATCTAGAGAAGATCTGTGTGGAGGAGTGGGCCAAAATCCCTCCTGCAGTGTGTGCAAACCTGGTGAAAAACTACAGGAAACGTTTGACCTCTGTAATTGCAAACAAAGGCTACTGTACCAAATATTAACATTGATTTTCTCAGGTGTTCAAATACTTATTTGCAGCTGTATCATACAAATAAATAGTTTAAAAAAATCATACATTGTGATTTCTGGATTTTTTTTTTTTTTAGATTATGTCTCTCACAGTGGACATGCACCTACGATGACAATTTCAGACCCCTCCATGATTTCGAAGTGGGAGAACTTGCAAAATAGCAGGGTGTTCAAATACTTATTTTCCTCACTGTATAAAATCCAGCAGTATATTTAACTGTAGGCATGGGGTACTTTTTAATCCCTGTTTGCACCAAACACATCTGGTGGGTTTGCTGCCAAAAAGCCCTTTTTTGTTTCATCTGACCATAGAATCCAGTCTCTTTTGAAGTTCCAGTCATGTCTGTTAACTGAATATGCTGGAGTTTATTTACAGTCAAAAATAGTCGAATGTGAATGAACTGACTCTGAATTTTAGCATTTCATTTTAGTATTAGTATTTTTAGCATTAGTATTTTATACATTTAGTATTTAGTTTTTCAAATTCAAGGTCAATATTGATTTTCACTAACGACAAAACAACCAATTTCCATCTTTACTCTCCTCCGTTACGTTGCATTCGGAGATCGACTATTTTTGACTGTCAAAATGCCGGCGGACACAGCTACAGTGAGTTGTTCAAAATCTTTCTTTTTAGTAAACTGTGTACACAAACAATGTTCTCAGTGCTCGAGTTCATGTGAAGAGCCCCTGGTGATACTTCAAGTTACATGTTGTGTCGAGCCTTCTTAGTGTTTTAAAAATAGTGATTTTTGATGCTATCATAGAAGTGCCCAAAGCACTCCCATTCAAAAGGCAATTTGACCAAAATACAGTCAAACTTAAGTGTCATTTCCATTCTAATTATGCTTTTAAACGAAAGTTTGCCTCGGGTAGATTAACAAAAAGACCCTAGGTTGCATTTTGGTGAGAGTTACCCTTTAAGTCGTTGCATCAGGTTTCAAACTTTTTGGTTAAGATCATAAGAAAACATGAGGAAATAAAAGGGCAAGCAGAGAGAGCGTGACAGATAAGAGCAAAGCACAAGTTATAAGCTTTATCCACCTGGCTGGCAGGCCATCTAAAACGTCAACTGATAAACGAAAGGCAACATGTTTCTCAGCAGTTCACAGCTCAGTTACAACTGAAAGGCAGAAGTGGAGATTAAGGAGGAGGAAAAATATAAAAAATTATATATTTATCACACATACACACCAAACCAACAGCTAGACAAACCCAAAAGTCTTTAGTTTCTCCCACTCTTTCTAGTATTGATGTGATGAAAAATTACATGACTACCTTGCAGCGCTCATGTGTCCAAAACCGAGCCTCATTAATCTGGTTATATTGCACTATTTGGTGTAAACAGCAAATCAATGTCTGTGCAATGTGTTCATTGTTTGAAGCGCTGGAGAACCTTGAAGCAAAGGAGTTGATGTTTAGTCTGCAGATGCCTTTACCTAAATCTGTTAATAAACCACATCACTGCGTAACAAGACTAAACACGACTACACACCAACCTTGACTCCAAGTGTATGTCAGTGAGCCCACAAGCTAAAAGAAAATTAATCAAAAATTAATTAAAAATGTAAAAAAAAAAAAGTTTTAACTCTTTCTCTGATGAGAAATTAATGAGCTATGACAAAGAAACCAGATTCAAGTTTAACTATTTGCGTGTCACTACATGAGGCCTGTCGCTGAAAAACATGTCCATATGGACAGCTTCCCATGTCCGAGATGTTCCGAGAGGGGTGGAGCACAGCTGTCCCTCCAGGCTGTCCTAAACTCACACAGCCAATCCAGACCGAGATAACACCTGGAGTGGCAGGTGAGCGTGCCATCAGTCTAACAAATGACACCAATTAAACTATTATAGAGCAAGACAGAGGACAGATATGTGGCACAACAGGAAGAGAGCTGATTAGCACACATCATTAACATTGATTTATTTAATTAGTGCTACGTTCAGCACTAATTGATCAAACCTAGAGAAATTGTTCACCAGACTGTAAGGAGCCGGAGGGCATTGGATTTTACAGCATATAGCTGAGATACAAAAGCTCTGACCCTTGATCCCAATTAATGAAATTGGAACACAGATACACAAGATAATTACTAACTGCTGCCGCTTCACACCAAGGCTGTTTGTTTATCTTTTGTTTTGATCCTCTTTGTTTGTTTTCCCATTCTACTAGTCCAGTCTCATTCTACTAACATCCATATAACAGACATTCCCAGATTCAATCTAATTTTCAGAGTCCGAAATCGCCAGTTAATTTAGTATTATTTACTATTCTAGTATGTATTACTGTTTTTGAATTAGTCTTTATTTTTATATTTTCCATTTTAGTACGTTTTAGTAATTTTTTTAATGTGCTTTTGTATTTTTTTTTTTTTTTTTTTTTTCTATTTAGTTTTAATATAATATAATAAACTCATGTTATTTCAGTTAGTTGCCAAGGCAATATTTCTAATTTTCTTTTTTAGTTATTAAACTTCATGTTTCTCATCTAATATGTGTATTTTATTTCAGCTTTATTTCAATTAAAAAAAGTTTTTATTAGTTTTAGTTAATAAAACCACTGGAAATTGCACACTGTGAGAGTACTCTGCATTTGATGAAGAACTTCTTTGACCATTTTAAAACTAAAAGTATGTTTTATACAGTAAGTATGCATGAAATAGTCTATGAATACAATCTGGACATCTGTCTCTTCCACGGCCTCATTTAGGATAGAAATTGTCCAATGGATGAGCACTTCAGAATCTCAGCCATCTGAGATTTTATTTGCATACCGATTTATAAATATTGTGAATTCAAAACTACTAATCATTTGACAACCATATAGTACGGAAGTAGGCATATTCAGATGTGGGGAACAGTTTCCACACTTAAAGGTGCAGTAAGTGATTTCTGAAAAATGCTGTTGAAAGTGGATTAGACCGAGCACCACAACAAACTTGTAGCCAAACAGCAATAGGGGGCGTGTCCACTCATGATGGGAGAGGAGAGAGAGTGAGTGAGAGGGAGATTTGAAGAAAGACTGTTGAAAAAGAGATGGCTGAGAGACATAAAAGAGAAAAGGTCTGAGGAATATCAGTGGAAAAAGAAGGGTTATGATCAGGCAAGAGCATTAAGCGTTAATATTAGAAAAGCTTTCCAGCGCAATAAAGGGAGGCGTGTGTTTTTTGGGGTTGATTTAAAGGGCTATTTACACAACACTGTTTTCAACTAAAAATGTAAAATATTGCATGCGTTTTGGCCGTTAATTTACACGACAAAATGCAAACCTTTAAAAACGGGTTTCAAAGTGTACGTTTTTGAAAAACGTGTCCGTGTAAACAACAAAAACGCAAATCTCTGAAGACGATGATGTCATGCACATGCATATTACGTTTTCAGTCTTTAGCGTTTCATCGCCATCTAACGGCCTGGCAAAATCCAGCGTTTTTAGTCATTTTTGCGGATCTGTTTGAATGGGGATCGTTTTGACAATGGTGTCATCTGTACGCGGGAAAACACATGAAAAACTTCTCCGTTTTAAAGGGGTGGTATAATGCCCTTTTCACAAGATGTAATATAAGTCTCTGATGTCCCCAGAGTGTGTATGTGAAGTTTTAGCTCAAAATACCCCACAGATATTTTTATATAGCATGTTAAAATTGTCCCTTATTGAGGGTAAGGAAAAACACACCGTTTTTGTGTCTGTCCCTTTAAATGCAAATGAGCTGCTGCTCAAGGCACAGAGGGCAGAGCTCCAACAGTTTGCTCTCACACAGACATGAACTGAAACTTTCAAAAACTTTTAGCCTTTTATGTTCAAACCGGATTCAGACAAAGATGGAGAGACTCAAGAAGAAGTGACAGGACATTTCTGAATGGTTAGTTGATGAATTTATGTAGCTTATGTGTAGTTATCTTCTAGTCATTGATTAGCATATTCTGTCATGATAATCTATAAATCACGTTCCCGGGGGCGGGGTTTATGTAAATTATAGGGTTGGTGATGTCACTAACCCTGGAGGAATGTTGTGTAGTCCCTACCAGCTGTTTGTTGTAGTTCTTAAAAAGCAATTTCTTTAAAAGCAAATATCTCCCTTTGCTTTGAACTTTGAGCGTCGTAACTTTGCAGATGTTGCACACTTTTGTTGCACACAGACATTACACACTAACTAAAGTTAGAAAAGTGAAATCATAATCAACCACCCCTTTAAGCATATCATTGGTGTGTAAAGGTACCCTTAAATATCAACAGTGTTCAACAATGATTCTCAGAAATCGCTTACTGCGCCTTTAATGCTGCAACATTTATTAACTGAGGCTTTGTAAATTGACTGAAAAGCACATACATTAAACATATAATAATAATAATCAAAACTTCCATGGTCATGTGATTTAAAAATGGCAGCGCCCATTTAGTGGCAACCTGCCCCATGTTTTCTTAATCTGCTCATCTCATGTGATTGTACATAATTTGCGTTAATTTATATTAAAAAAAAGCTGTTCATTTCTTTCTTTGTGCATAAAACTTTAATTAGAAAAAAAAATACCCAATGTACCTTTAAGGATTAATACATCAAAGTTTAGTTGGTGGAAACAGTGAGGCATGGGACAACACGTTACCACATTTAAACCCTTTAATAAGTGCAGGTGTGTTTTAGGCTGCAGACATGAAGCAACACAAATCTGGGAACGTTTTCGGGCTTAGTCACCTCACATTTACTGGGCTGAGCTCCCGAAGAGCATCGCGCGCTGAATTACGCACAGGGAACGCAACCGCAATCCTGCGTAATGAGGTTCATTGGAAACAGTCAACGCGATGAGTATGAATTAAAGGTAATTGTGAACTTACCGTGTGTTTGTTGTGTTCCAGTATACAACGTGTCTCTTTGCTGTCGTTGACAAAACGTGTATAACCAGCGCCAGAAGTCTCATCATAGCGCAAACTCCAGAGCACCTTGGCACGTTCATGACTGAAATCGTCCAAGCCCTTGTGGGCCGCTTATGAAACGAGTTTAAACTGAGGTGAGATTCAGTTCTGAGTAAAACCCAGCAGAAGAACTTTTACTGGGCTAGAAGAGAAACAGAATTCCCAAGTTGATAGGAACTCTGAACGCTTTTACAAGAGAGACATGTTCTGCTTATTAAATGCAACAAGAAGTTGCACGGTTTAGTTTATAAAGTCACAAAACATATGTTGACAAGTTCATAAAGAAACATTCTTGCGATTCCTTGTGAGGTTTAGTATTTCCTTGTGAAGATCTGATAAGTAGTCATTCCACTTTACGCTGACATAAAAATAACTTATTTTTCTTCAAGTGTAAATCCAGTGTTGGTTTATAAGGTCCAAGTTTGACAGCAACTCCAAACTTCTCATGAAAAGAGGAGACAATTGTTTGTAGACGCGGGACGCTCTCAATCACGGCCGTTGATAGTTGACAGTGATTAGGAGTGACTGGAGTGCGTTTCTGGGCAGGGCGGAGGACACGGGTGCGTGAGCGTTGAAACTTTGAGCCAATCAATGATCTAAGGGGCGGGGCCAACATTCCATAGCTTTTGAAGGTGTGCTGCACACACAGTGCCCTGGCAGCTCCACTTTCGCTGCATATGGGTCAAAAGTCTTTCAAGTAAGTTTCTTCCTCGTGAGCCATTTTTTTTTTTTTTTTCAAATGAAAATCTTATAGGGGTAACATGGGGGAAGATGCCCCCCTTAAAGTGGTGGTTGATTATGATTTCACTTTTTTAACTTTAGTTAGTGTGTAATATTACTGTTTGAGCATAAAAACATCTACAAAGTTACAACGCTCAAAGTTCAAAGCAAAAGGAGATATTTTCTTTCAAAGAAATTGCTTTTTATGGACTAGCAACAAATGGTTGGTAGGGACTACACGACATTCCTCATGGGGTCTAAGACATGGGGTCATCTTACCCCTAGGGTCTAAATTTATCTTTTTACTTCAAAATAAAAACTTTTACTCCACAAATCTAAAAACATTAATGTGTCCAAATCCCTTATTTACACATAGACACAACAAACATATTCAACATAATACAATGTCATAGATCACTATTTTTTGCAGAGACACAAAATTAGATCAATTAACCTCAAAATTATTTCAGCTGACTAAATCTCACAAATGTTGATATTCAGATGAAATGACAAAATTGAAAATATCATATAGCCATTCATCAAAAGTACTGAAAATTAAGGTGGGGTTATCTTACCCCGGGGGGCATCTTTCCCCATGTGACCCTACTGTTGTTGTTACAGTAAAAAGTTTGAAAAATTGTGGTGACGAGATATCATTCTGCCTAAAATTACCTTTGTATTCTACTGAAAAAGTCATAATAGATTGTGTTTCAAATGCAGCAGTGATCCATTCTGGGCCTTTACATTATAAAATATATATTATATATAAATTATATATTTATTTTCAGAAATTAATGGTTTTATTCCACAAGGATTCATTCCACAAAATTGACAGTAAATACTTTTACATTATTACAAAAGTTTTCAATTTCAAACAAATGCTATTCTTTTAAACATTCTATAAATTATGAAAAAAATGTATCAGAGTTTCCACAGAAATATTAAGCAGCATAACTGTTTTCAACATTGATAATAACAGGAAATGTTTCTTGAGTAGCAAATCGGCATATTAGAATGAATTACAAGGTAGGAAGTTGTTTAGGACGTCAGGTGTGTTCAGTCACGTTCATAAGTAAGATGGTGGTGTACTTTCTCTTAATTAGAAAATGAAGAACAAAGAATGTGCTTTTTTGTTTTTAACTATTTTATGAAGCCACTGTAAACTTTATCGGTACATATTATGTTGATATATTACAATGCTTTCATATTTTGTGCAGGCAGTTAGCTTCTTTACAAATAGAAAACCCTGATAATGTCATTGTAAAATACATTTAAGTATAGTGGTATTCCGCCATGTTTCACTGAAACACCCTCGTATATAGGTAAACAACTCGTAAAGATCCCGAGCTTCCCACTCATATTTACGACATTGTGCTGACGTTCTTGCAACTTGAACGCACCATGATTTCTGAAGGATCATGTGACACTGAAGACTGTGGTGCTAAAAATTCAGCTTTGCCATTATAGAAATAAATGACTTTTTAAAGTATATTCAAATGTAAAATAGTTATATTTGAAATGGTGTGTATGTGTGTGTGTGTGTGTGTGTATTTGAAATATTATCTTCTTTTTCACTTTAATAATCCTGTTTTTGTTAAGATATTGTCACCAAATAATGGGCTGTTTGATAAACCAGAACAACTAGCTCAGTAACAACACTCTAGCAGATCCATTTAAAACCCACTGAACATAAAGGACATTTGTTTGGCAGAGAAATCTCCACAGTTATTACACACCCTAATTCTCCTCCTCAAACTGGTTATTCATGAAAAGGGCTGTTTTCACCATTGGGGATTGAATTAAGCATGTTTGCAGCATTAGCCATAAGACTTCTAGGAAAGAGCTTCTACTGTATATCTTTTGTCCAGCTCAATGTGTTATTTCCGCATACTTTTTTTGTATGTGTTTGTTCATTTGTTCCTTTTTTTTTGCTTTCTTCAGAATCCCAAGCCAGTGAAGTATCATTCTGACATTATTCCATTCATTAGTAGTGCATGAGGATGTATCCTTGAAGTTGTTTTGAAGTACACAACAGCTTCTGGAGACTTTGGCTCTAGTTCTGCTAATCTCTGTGGGAGTCTACATGTTTTGTGTTTGTATGTGTGAATGTGTTGATAGGTAAGGGAGAAGCAGAATTAATTCACCTTGCTGACGACAGAGATCCCGGGAGAGTACGTGTTCAGGCAGTAATAACCGTGGCCACCATGTGCGGCAACAGTTGGTGGTCCCTTGTTATTATCTGTGCGTGTTAAATTACTGGCTCAAGATGTGAGTAATGCGAGGCAGGTACGACCAACGGTGCGGCAGGCCCATCACTCTTAGCGGCAGGTGGAGAATATTCACCAATGACGTTGGGAAGCGCAGCGGTGGGTATATTCGGTGGCTAATTCTTCCAAGTCTTCCCCTCGCTATGGCACAACCTATTAATTCCCCTGTCCTCTTCTCATTAATATCACATGATTGTGCGCCGGCGTCTTCCCCTGTGTGATTTGTCCCTCTGGAGGATTCAGTCCCCCGACAACAAAGCAGAATTTCCTCGTTCCCTCGCTCTCACGAAACGTGGGATAATTACACAAAAGGTCTCACCCACTGAGGCCCGAATTGGTCTCCTCAGTTATTATCTAATTAATAAAGCAGTGTGATAATGGGCAGCACATACACCAGAGATAGATATTCACGCCTGGACCTTCATATCTGACTCTGTGTCGCTTCCTGACCGCAGATTTGTCCTGTCTCGGAATTAACAGGATATATTCAGGTCTTTGTGGCGGTGTAGTGCAGCTTAGAGCCCTTGTGGAGGTCATATCTGCAGCACAGCAGAGCTTTGATTTATATAATGAAGATCTGGGTGCCAGTGGTCCATGTGGGCCGGGTCTGGGCTATTGTGTGGGAGTCTCAGCAGTGCTGTGGTAATTAAGAATTGTGGCTAAACGGGGAACAGTCACCTTGTGCTCCTCCAGGAGCCGCTCTAAAGTGTGTTTCCTGCTCCTGCAATCAGGTGTTGTTCCAAAACTTGCGTCCCCACCTGACCCTGCTCCTGTTTTATGTAGTTTTACCAAGCTAAATGAGAGCGCAGCCATCATATGGTGTATACACTGTAAAATTATCGGACACAGCCTGTTTTAGGGTAGAAAGTTTTACATTGTTCATGCAAGTACGCAATAGTTAACGTACACTCTTGCAGTGGTCTTGCCGGTAACAAACGTCAGTACTCCAGGGCAGGGGTGTAGCACCAAATCTTGGGCCCTATGCCATGTGTGGGGGCCCCTTTGCCATCATCCTGTGATCCACGCTATTTATCACTCTTTTTCTTTTTCTTTTAATAAGAGTGTACAACAACTATACATATAATACTCACTGATAGAAAACATACTGTTTATTATGTATACAGTATAACATTCATATATGTGTATGAATTGTGCTATACTTAAATAGAGCACTGCAGTATCCCCTTACACATAAAAATGACAGTTTAATAATATTTAATTAGATTATGCTTTGTATTCCCAAAACATCTACAACAATTGAACTATTTAACAGTGTAGGTACCTCTACAAGCATAATGAACACAGGATTGATGCTAAGCCATTAATAACATGTCTGATGACTGTTATCAGTTACACACTCTAAAAAAGCTGGGTTGTTTGGTTAAATACGGACAAACCCAACTGTTGGTTTACATTTTTTTTAATGAATTTTTAAAGGACAAATTCGGTATTTTACACTTAAAGCATCTTTTGCAGTGATTTTTGTGTGAGCATATCAGTGAACACCCCTGACCACTCGGTGAGTTTCACGTCTTTGTAAACGAAAGTTTAATGCGTTTTAGGAAGGATTGTTCCAGTGCACCTATGCAACCATTGTGGAGGTGGGGGGGTGCTACCACAGAAACTGAAAATTCTCGGGCCAGCAGCATTTGTCCAAATTTCAATCTTAACCATTGTATTTCATCAGAAATGATCTGAAAACAGGGCTTTAAGTGTAAAAGACCGAACTTGTCCTTTAAACCCAGCAGTTGGGTTTGTCCAAATTTTCACATACAAATCATGATTCACAAATAATTATGTACTAAAATGTATTGTAAATATATGAAAGAAAATGTAGTTGTGTCTTTTGATATTTTGACTTTTCATCATATAAGAATATAGCTCAAACTGTACAGTTCTCTGTATTCAAACGCAGATACGTGTATGTACAGCTGGCTAATGAGATGTCTGTAGAAATTGTGTTTATTGTGTTTGGACTGGTTTTGAGAAGAGCAAACGTAGCATTGCTCAAGAATCTTTCTGCGCCTCTTCTCAGGTGAGAGTGTGTCTTTAGAGAGTGGCATATGTTTGCTATGGTATAGGCCCCGGTGCAGGTTTGCTGTGGGACCCTCTCGGTTGAACCCCCACCCCCCCCCCCCCCCCCCCCGAGTATCACCACCACCATTCTCCCCTGAAGCGACAGCCCTGGCTGAGAGAGTGACAAAAGCCTGTAAAGGAAAGTTTGTGTGGAACGCTCACATATAGAGATGGTTTTGGCTTGTTTTATGCAAATGATTAACCTTGGGCATGCAGCCACTCTTTTAGAACAATCTAAAATCATTAACATCAGAGGTTAAGAACAAATTCATGTGTACATGTTGTGAATTGTGCTGACATTTTTGACGTTCTTGAGTGTAATTATTAGTAATTATGAGACCCACTGGCTTTCTAAGCTATTTAATAAACTCTATACTAATAAATTGTATCACAGTAGTTGACCTGACAGACAAAACTGACCGTAATCAGACACACAACCTTGCTATAGCGCACCTTGAGGCAATGCTGAAAATGCAACACATAAATGAAACATTTGTAACACAAAAAACACACAAAGTCTAGCTTGTATGTTTGCGGCCTTATTTGCGTTGTTGTCTCGTAACGCCATTGATTCGTTAATTGTTATCTTTGTATTTCGCGTACCAAGTGTTGTCTGTTTGTGGTGTTTAAAGAGGTGTCATTCATGATTTTGTCTGTTCATATGATTAGTGTTCATGTGATTCGTATTTATGTGATGTCTAGTTTGGGTCTTCAACCAGGGCTCTCTGATGGAACTATGGAGAAGATATATGTTTTGAAAGTACACTATTCTGGGCTCTCTATTGACTGTGAAAACATAAAATGGCAAGTTTCTTGGGCAGGAACATTGTTTTATTTATTTGTTTTTCCCTTTAGCTTTAGCGCTGCTCTTCGGCTTGGTTAAATCTGACGGTTTGGGGTATACCCGTGGTGTCCTGTGATCAGCATATCAGAGCGGATATAAATAGCATCACCTGAGAAAGTCCTACGAGACGTATGAAAGATGTCATCTGTGCAAGTCAGGCCTTCTTTCTCTCTTTTTTTCAAAACACGCATGCACGAATGACAGAAGATGTATGTAAATCTTTTGTGTAGGCTTACTGTAGTCTGGAAATAACATTTTGAGCACATTTCATTTCTAAAAAAAAACTAACAAGAAATCCTCCTTAACTAAAAGAGTTTACTTTTTTGTTACTTTTTCACTCCTTTTTGGGGGGCCTCTGGGTCTGTTAAGGTTAAAAACCTTTAAACGTTAACTTCCACTTTTCTCATAGACAATGCAAAATGAAGTATATTGGACAATTCAAAACTATTTACAGTACTGTTCAAAAGTTTAGGGTCAGTAAGATTTGTTTCATGGTTTTAAAGAAGTCTCTTATGCTCACCAAGGGCCAAGGCTGCAAAGCAGTAATATTGTGAGATATTATTACAATGTTTTCTTTTTAAATATATTTTGAAATGTAATTTATTCCTTTGAATTTTCAGCATCATTACTCCAGTCTTCAGTGTCACATGATCCTTCAAAAATATTTCTAATATGCTGATTTGGTACTCCAGAAATATTTTGTTATCAATGTTGAAAACATTTGTGCTACTTAATATTAGCATTAGTAAAAATCTTACTCTCCAAAAAACAAATGAACAGTATAAATAGGACCAATTTTCATAGAACTCAAGTTGAGTTTTGACATCGTCCCAGAGTTACTTTCTTTAGATGGATTATTGTTATAATTATGGCTGGGTTTTTTTTCTTTTAAATCAAACATTTACTTGAAGTAAGTATAGAAGAACTTGATGCAAATTTTTCCTTCCTTTTTGAAGTTTTATGAACAGCTATTTTTATATAGGGTTAGTAAGTGTTCTTAGAAACGACAGCAGTGGGTCTTTCTCTCTCTCCATAAATCCCTCAACCCTATCCGTGTCACTTATGTCCTCCTTGCCTCCCTCATTTCTCTCTTGTTTCTCTCTCTCCGTCCCTGTTGTACTCCAGCTGTCAGGGGAGAGTTAATCCTGTTATCTGTACAGGCGCAGACTGACAGTCTCACACACATACACAAACACACATTTTCCCAATCCGCCGTACTGTAATCAACCAGGCTGTACACACCACTCTCCCCTCTATAATTAACTTTCCTCTCAACCGGCGTCGGCATGTAACACACACACAGACTCACAGAGGCACTGCTCAATTAATTAGGCTGCCCACATGCAAACTCGAAGGGAGTGAGAGAGAGAGACCGGTTCCCTTTCGCTTTTCACTCTAAACTGCCCCGCTGCATAATAAATTCAATGAAGAAAGTGTGATAGCGAGGACATTTGAGACCCGGAATTGATGCATTTATGCTTGGCTTTATTTTTGGCCTAACATGGTGCATATTGTTGGCTCTTAACAGCTGAAGACAATGTGACTGAATGCATCCATTCAAGTTCAGTTTATGTGTGTAGGTGAGAACGCATGAGCTTTTGTTCATGTAAATGAAAGGGAAAGCGCCAAACGAGGTAAATAACTAGGCAAAAAACCTGCCCTGCCAAAACAAAACACACAAACACACACAAGCAGGAAGACACGTCACTCGCAGGCATTCAGGTTGGGCTGTAGCCTTTATGTTTTTCACACAGTTTCTCTTTCTAAAGCTCTCTCTCTCTTTCTCTCTGAGGGGTAATTACAGTGGTGGGCTCAAGCCGAGCCGGTAAACGCTTCTCTTTTCCTCTTTCGCTCCCACCAAGCAAATTATGCACTGGTTACTATAGAGACCTGTTTACAAAATGTTCTTTTTGCCTTTTTCTTTCCTCCCCCCTCTGCCCTCTCTCGCTCCATTTTTCCCTTCAATTTTCTGCCGCTCCCTCAAACTCAGTGTGTCTCCTTATGTACTGACTGATGCCTTCATCCGCCTGTCATCTTTATTTCTTTCTTAGTCTCTTGCCTGCTGTCTCTATGCCCGACTGCACACATAACACACACTTGCACACAAGAACGTGAATTATATGAAAATATGATTGCGTATGATATTGAACGGCTGTCTGTGTAAGACATAAATGATGAATGTCTTTTTTAATAAAAGGTGTAAAAGAAATATATTTCTCTTCATGTGTTATTCTGATGTTGTGCAATTTCAAAATCGGTACAGACCCATTGTGGTATAAATATTACATTTATGCATTTAGTTGACATGAATCTTCAAGCAGTGACAGTGGCGTCCTGCTCTGACAGGCTATATTTCATCTAAAATTATTTGAAACCTATTTTAAATGACAAAAAAAAAATGGTGAAAATTATTTAACGCAAACTGTTTTATTTACCAATATTGGTAGCATAAAAAACATTATTTACATAATTTGATGTGGCAAATTGGCTTGTTTGATTGGGGACCTAGAAATAGTTCAGAATCTTAAATGTTTATTTTATATTTTACATGGCAATGTTTTTCTGTTTACTGAATCAAAACACTTTATTTCAATGTAAATTATAGTTTACATAAGTCATTTTAGACTGTATTAATACATTAAAACTAAAATCTTGATTTAAAAAAAAAAAGTTTGAATCAAAGATGCGGTGTATTTCTGGAATCCATGTTAGTTGTGTGTTTTCCCTGTGAATCGAAACCATTATCATGTTACTACTTGCACATCTTATCTTGTCCTTGCTCAACTCTTCCTTTCTCTGTTTGTTTCCTGGTTACACTTGTCTTTCCCACACACTTGTTATTGGCAACCTTAGTGGTACCCAGTGTATTCAGAGGATGTTTCATGCCTTTTTTACCCCTTGTTAAATTCCTTCTCATCGCTCCACTTTGCTGCCTTGGTGATCTCATCTCTCTCTCTTGCTCCCTCTTTAGGCATTTACTTTTCAGGCAGGGATTGACTTCTGCCAAAGCTGTTCAAATATGACAGCGCTTAGACAATAAAAGTGCACCATCATGGCAGCTTGAGAGTACAGTACACAACCTGAGAGAGAATGTTTGTGATTCACACGAATATCACAGCATCTGAAGCAATGGTTCTAAACTGGTTTTTCTACAGGACCTGGATTTTACATTGGACAACAAAAGGTTACCCAACACAGCAAACAGCAAAATTGTTTATCATACGAAAGCCCTGACAGAATATGTAAAATTATAAGCATGGCATGTCACGAGATATAGCCTATACAGTATAAGTGCAATTTGGAAGCCTGAGGGTCAGTTCACAAAGAACGCTTTTTATTTGTTTTAAAACATGTGGTAATTAGAAGTCTTTAACGTATACATCTCACGCAACATCTCTGCGGTTTGATTTAATTTAATTTTTTCGCCCGTGGTTTAGAGGTTTGACATATTGTGGCCTTTTAGCTCATTAATGAAAACAGACTGTTGAAGTTGAAATTGTGTATTAAAGGGGTGGTTGAATATGATTTCACTTTTTTAACTATAATTAGTGTGTAATGTTGCTGTTTGAGCATATAGGCTACAACATCTGCAAAGTTATAACGCTCAGTTCAAAGAAAAGGGAGATACTTGCTTTTAAAGAAATTGCTTTTTAAGGACTACAACAAATGGCTGGTATGGGACTACATAAACCCACCCCTGGAACACGAGTTATAGATGATCAAGACTGAATATGCTAATCAATGACTAGAAGATAACTACACATAAGCTAGGCTACATAAATACATCAACTAACCATTCAGAAATTTTGTCTACATGTTGTCACTTCTTCTTGAGCCTCTCCATCTTTCTGACTTCGGTTTGTCCATAAAAGGCTAAAAGTTTTTGAAATTTTCAGTGCATGTGTGTGTGAGTTAAAAGGACACAAGCAGTTGAAGCTCCGCCCTCTGTGCTGGGAGCAGCAGCTCATTTGCATTTAAAGGGACAGACACAAAAACTGCGTTTTTGCTCACCCTCAAAAAGAGACAACTTTAACATGCTATATAAAAATATCTGTGGGGTATTTTGAGCTAAAACTTCACATACACACTTTGGGGACATCAAAGACTTATTTTACATCTTGTGAAAAGGGCATTATACCACCCCTTTAAAGGTGCAATGCGCAAGTCTCTGAGTTTTTGCAGAACTATGCCCCCTTCTGGCGACACAAGAAACTGCAACCAGAGTTGTGCACGCGGTTACATGGAGTTTGCGTTGGGGTTTGGGATGAACTAGAAGCCGGTCTCTTTGAATCCATCTTCTACTTTTGCAAAAGTCGCTCGAGTTGTCTTCGCTGATGCGGATAATGGCGGCGAATACACAAACCTGCCAGACATAACCAGGTGAGCGTGAACGCGCATGACGTCACGCCCAGTCGATTCCGTCCCGAATCCCTCTTATTTATTTTACTGTACATGATTATAGAGGCAATCGCAGTGATCATAGAAGGGCTCATTCAGCCCATCAGGCAATTGTTTAAGCATGTATGGGTTAGAAAAACGGGTATTTTTAACATGAAAAGTTGCTTAATGCACCTTTAAGCATAACGGTGACCGTAAAATATGTATCTTAGGTGTGGAAGTGGCATACTGTTTTGGAAGCTTGTTTTCTCCACAGAATAAAATATTTTAAAAGATAATTGCGACTTTTTTAAAAAGTCACAACCATGCATATAATGTTCGACAAGCTGTTCAAGTTGTGGGACTGGAAATGATGTGTTTCTATGGCGACACTATCAATGCCTAAATGAAAATGCAGCAGTCAGGTGGTACAGCAGTCACGTGGTACAAGTAGGAGCTCTTAAAAATTACCATCTTACAAGTTGAAATCTTGTAATTAAGGTAATTACAACATGGCGTAAACACACCTTTAACGCTACACTGTGTAGGATTTACTCCCATCTAGCGGTGAAATTGTATATGACTACCAACTGAATATTACTTTCTAGCCCCTCCCATTCCGAGGGCTTTAACTCCTATGGTGGCCGTATTAATTAAAATCTGCCGGCAGTCGCGAGTAATCTCCCTTTCACATTTCTTCACGGTGCCACTGAGTGTAAAAACGCGAAAGGCGAATTTCCAGGTATGTCCCTCTTTGTCTAATGTATTTTCAAGATGGATGCGCAACATGACTTCCGCCATTTGAGTGACTCGCTCGTATGTATGTATAGTTCTAAATGGCAGATTATACACTTACAAGAATACTTAATTAGTTGGTTGAAGTGATTACACATTCATGAGAACGTATCATTTTGAAAGAACAAAGTGTTTTTTGCTAAAAATCAACTTAAAATATGTAGCTTTAAAAACGTGGATACATGCACGAGACAATGAGAAGCGTGATCTAGCGTGTGTTTACATAGAAACCAATTTACTAATAGCGCAGATAAATGCAAAAACGCATTGTGTGTGAACTTGTGTGAACGCATGTAAATACGTTGGGCCATATTCAGCATGACCATGATTTGGTTGGATACACTGCCTTGACACCAACTAAAAACTATGGGTGCGTATTTTACCAAATGTCAGAGGTGGACGAAGTACACAACTTCCTTACTTGAGTGAAAGTATAGATACTACTGGTCAAATATTACTCCGTTACAAGTAAAAGTTGTAAAGACCTATTTTTACTTAAGTAAAAGTACAGAAGTACTCGTTTTTAAAAATACTTAAGTATCAAAAGTAAAAAGTAAATGTTAATGCATTGTTTTATTATTGTTGCATTGTTGTATGTAATACTTACAGTACTGTATGCCTCTGAATCTAAGCCTGCCTACCCTCATATCAATATCACATGTATTTCTAGAACACAGTTCCAGTAGTGGGATTGAATATGAGATTGAATAAGTGCACTCAATAGCGTCCACAATGGTTTCGGACACCCAAATGGCTGTTCCCTAAAATATTGCCCTATTTAAAGTTTTTTGGCTTTTAGTGTGAATATGTTAGCCTTACTGTTATCTATAATCTAGTGTGCTCCAAAAAAAGTGACAAAATTCGCATTTAGAAAACCAAACCCAACGTTGAAAATGAAAATCAGGTTTATGTCAGAATCCAATGCCGGATTGACGTTGATCTCCAACATTGTACAGACGTTGTATTGTGGTTGAAAATGAAAATAGGGTTGATGTCAGAAACCAACATCAGTCGGGTTCTGACGTCAACCCGACTTTTATTTTCAATCAATATCCAACGTCAATCTGACGTCGGGTTCTGATGTCAATCAGATGCAGGGTTCTGACGTCAACCCGACTTTCATTTCCAACCAAAATGCAACCCCTGCAACCAAAATCATCCAGTGACTGATGTTACTTTCTACTCAAGGACCATGACAGAATTGTAGTGGAGTAAAAAGTACGATATTTGTCTTTCAAATGTAGTGAAGTTAAAGTAAAAAGTTTCCAGAAAAAATAATACTCAAGTAAAGTACAGATACTCAAAAAGTGCACTTAAGTACAGTACTCAAGTAAATTTACTTTGTTACTGTCCACCTCTGCCAAATGTTGACAAGCCTATTTACTTTGCAGTCCAATATGATTATATACTTGGTTATATTTTTAAAGTTGCGTTTTGTTTTCCCTGCATTCCTTAATTCCCAGAACAGGTCCGCCACCCACCAGTTGAGAACCAGTTGTTAGCATCCAGTCTCTGTGTATATATGGAGGCCTGGCATAATGTTTATTACCCAGGAGTCTCTGATTCTTACAGAGTAACTACTCAATGTCTTTCTCAGCCCTATCCTGTTCATGCACTGCTGGGAAGCATTGTCAGCACATAGTCCAGTGTAGTGTTCAGGCAATTAATTTAGACTCTTCTTTCATCTTGCTGTGTCTTCCCTGAAAATGAGTGGTCCGCGGGGGGTTTAGAGCTTTATCAGGGCCAGGGTTTTAAGGGTGGACATATATTAGACTGCATAACGACTCGAATTTTTGGTCTTTCGAGATTTGAAAAAGGCACATGTTTATAGAAGACATAATTTTGGATGGTTAAATTGCGATAGACATCTTTTGTAGGTGTGGCTGTTTGTATTAAAGTGGGTTTAGGGAGCATGGGCGGCTCGTGCTGATGGGAAGTAAAAGTTAATTGTTCCCCAAAGGCACATGCAGAGTTGGAGGACGGGATAGGCTCGAGATGATGGTGCAGATTTCTTCCTCCTTCATTTCGTTCCCTTCACCCCAGTCTCCTCTGCTGATTCCTGTTCCTGTGTTTGTGAAATAAATAATAAATATGTTTAATTAAAACTCTAATACGCGGTGTTTCTGTTAATCCCAATTTATGTATTGTAATTAAGTCTGTCTCCTCAAGCTTTGTTAATTGCTCACGCATATGTAAATATGCGAGGCAGTCGGATTGATTCAGGCTTATATGCATAATCACAGTGTTTGATTGTGTCTGTATTTGTGTGTGTGTGTGTGTCTGTAAAAACCATTTGCATTTTGGTTGACACAGAGGTGTGTGGGCAGAGAGAATATTATTATGCTGTCATAAAGGCGGTTGATTGGTATAATGGGATGATACATAATAATACGACTCAACTTATTTGTTTACATGTCATGATGTAGATAATATATAGCCTACATCCATCAACTCAAACAGATTAAAATCACGGCAGGAGTTTGAGTATGTACTCTGTCTGTCTGTCCATTCGTTCGTCCATCTATTCACCCAGGCTGTTTTTCTTTCTATTTGTCTGTCTGCTTTCTAGATCTCTCTCTCTCTATCTCTCTCTCTTTCGCTCCGTCGCTCATTAGAGACAGAGGGAAAGTGATATCATTCTAATGATTACCCTTTTCTCCTCTCCCCCACTCTCTCGCTCTTTTCAGTAAATGAGTGAAAGTGATATCTCTCTCTAATGATCAGTGTGAATAATCGGCCTCTATATAAAGTCTTCCTTTAGTGTTTGAAATCACTCTCGCTTTTCTCCCACTCTATCCTTTCATTATTTCCTCTTTTTATCCATTAGCCCTTTATGAGGATGGTTCTCCTTTCATAGGCCTTAATGCTGTTTATTAGCGATTGAGGGCTTGGAGGAATAATTAAATACAAACATGCATGATCACATGCACCCACACTTTTGCAGGTGTACTGTGCCATGAAAACACGTTTGGTATTTGACTGCTTTCAACTTAAAAAGCACTGAAATGTCCATAGACCTCCATGATCTTTAACCCATCAAATTACACAAAGTGAAAATGCTGCTGTTACTTTGAGGAACTAATTATAATTGCCTTAACTTTTTTGGTTTCTATAATTTAGTCTGGTTGATTGCCATATTGTCATATTCAGGTTGATTGTTTTGTCATATTGATGGTCAGAGGTCACTTTTCCATCGGGTTCGAGTATGGCCGTTACAGGAAGACAGTGATTATAATTTATAAAGTTATACATTTGGATATTTTTCTTACAAAACACATCGTGTTGCTTCAGAAGGCCTTTATTAACCCTCTGGATCCTTTTATGATGGATGGATGCACTTTTTGGAGCTTCAAAAACTCGTAATATACCTAACTCTGGTTGTGTTTGGCTGAAAGAAGGTCAGAATGTACACCAAGGATAGCTTGAGGGTGAGTAAATTATGGGATAGTTTTAATTTGTTGGTGAGCTAACCCTTTAATTCAAACGGAAACATCTTATAACTTATACCAATTGACTTGTCTAGTAAATGCATCTTGATTTAAGAATTTTTAGATATTTGGACTGGAAACAATTTTTCAAGTGTTATCATAACCCCCCCAAAAAATATCATAAAGATCATAACTATAATATTATAATTTAATCAGCATTTAATAACCTTTTTAAGAAACACTTTGAGCAAAGAACTACTTGGTTAAAGTCAATACTACCGTTCTATATTTGTGCCAATATATATATATATATATATATATATATATGTATGTATGTGTGTGTGTGTGTGTGTAATAAATTGATTAATTTAGCTTTAAATGGCACAATACCATTTACATTAATTACCGAAATTCATTCCTTCGTTAACCATTTCAGTCCTGACTCTTGGTGATTCCAAGGGCCATTTCTCACCATATACGAGAGAATGTCCATGAATTTTCTTGGCAATGATTTTTCTGGGGTAGGTTGCCAGGTCTTTCCCCAACCCTCCCCATTACTGACACTTAGTATAAAATCTCTATATTAAACTACAGAAGTTATGCATTCCATAGAATGACCCTCACATCAAAAAGACATGAAAAAAGACTGATAAAGAGAAACACACAAAAAACAAACAGCAAAAAGTGAAAACAGAGCCAGTTTTCCACGTGTTTATTTTGTGCTTACAGAAGTTTTTTTATTTTATTTTTTAGCTTTTTTCTCTCGTTCTGGTGTGGAGGACTTGAGTTATTAAAACGCCAACCTTTCCAACAAGAAGCAATAAATCAACCTAAAGATCCTGGGAGAGAGAGAGGGAGAGAGAGGGAGAGAGAGGCAGAATGAACAGAAGCAGATCTGAGAGCGTAAGGCCTTGGAGAATGGATGGATTGGTGAAAGAGAGGACAGAGTTGAGAGAAGCAACACTGTTAAAGAACGAAACCAAAACTAAATAAGGTCCATAGGTGATCCCCTCCAAGCCTGAAATCCTGAAATCAGTTTAGTCCAACTCTAGATCCACTGAAGTTTTTTATTTGTTATCCGTAATATTTTACAGAAAGCTTTACTGTAGGCTATTACTTAATCTGCTGTGTCTCTGATACTGTAAAGCAGTGCACAGACACACACACTCAGTCAGAGTCAGCCAGGCCTGACAGGTAGAGCAAAGCTGGGTGAAACGTTAAATAGTTTAGTCTCTGCTTAAGTAGCTGTCTCTCTTGATATCTCTCTTTGTATTCTTCCCCTTCCTCTCCCTCCATCTTTATTCAGTACCAGATACAAAGAAAAATACATTCATCAGGATATATACACATCCA
>NW_027645858.1:0-27500 GCF_949319135.1 Squalius cephalus
CCACCTAGACAGCCAACCGTTAAGCGAACACAATCTACTAACTATCTCATCACTCCTGCGAACAGGAAGGGGGCCAGAGCAAATTACAGTCCTTGACATCGTACTTGCAAGTTCACACACCTCTTTAATATTAATTTTGGTGATCTCCGACTGGCGGAGTCGAACATCATTAGTGCCGACATGAATAATGATCTTAGAGAATTTACGATTAGCATTAGCCAGCACTTTTAAATTTGCTTTGATGTCAGGCGCTCTGGCTCCCGGCAAACATGTGACTATGGTGGTTGGTGTCTCTATTTTCACGTTCCGTGTGATAGAATCGCCAATAACTAGGGCACAATCATTCTCAGTGGGTGTTTCACTGAGCGGGGCAAATCGATTAGTTATGGTAATCGGAACGGAAGAGTGGTTTTTAGATCCGCGACTAGAGCGATCCCTCACTGTCACCCATTTGCCCGGCTGCACGGGCTCTACTTCAGCCGGAACCACGCCATGTAAAGTGTTCACTATTCTATGCGCATCCAAAACATCTAAAGCACTAGCACTCTTACTATCCTCAATTAAAGTTTGGATGCGTGTTTCTAATTCTGAAATCTTCTCTGTCAACCTAACTGTCTCCTTACATTTATCACATATAAATCCTATATTGTCGACAGAGAAGGCTATACTAAACATGTGACATGAAGTGCAAGTGACAATAACAGGACAAGACATTACTCACCGTGTTTGTTGACTGATTCTTACTCACCTGAGCTTTTATGAACTCAAAGGCGCGGACGCGCGAGAGAAAAATAAATAAATAAAAATATTTTGGATTTCCAAATTCGGGGAACAGACACAGTCTCTATATGATGATAGCTAGGTGAAAGAGGCTCTATGTGATAGGATTTATCTGACCTTGGTGACGTGAGGCCGCTAGCAGACGGTCGGTTTAGCCAGTCTGTCTGCTTCCTGACCTGAGCCCCAGATTGTCATGTTTGAGCTCTAAGACTATGAGCCATATTACTAGAGAGAAGAGCAGCACCATCCCAGGAGGGATGAATACCATCTCTTTTCAACAGGTCAGGTTTGCCCCAAAAACTTTTCCAAATGTCTATGAATTCTATATTATTAAGCGGACACCACCTAGACAGCCAACCGTTAAGCGAACACAATCTACTAACTATCTCATCACTCCTGCGAACAGGAAGGGGGCCAGAGCAAATTACAGTCCTTGACATCGTACTTGCAAGTTCACACACCTCTTTAATATTAATTTTGGTGATCTCCGACTGGCGGAGTCGAACATCATTAGTGCCGACATGAATAATGATCTTAGAGAATTTACGATTAGCATTAGCCAGCACTTTTAAATTTGCTTTGATGTCAGGCGCTCTGGCTCCCGGCAAACATGTGACTATGGTGGTTGGTGTCTCTATTTTCACGTTCCGTGTGATAGAATCGCCAATAACTAGGGCACAATCATTCTCAGTGGGTGTTTCACTGAGCGGGGCAAATCGATTAGTTATGGTAATCGTAAGGGAAATTAGGCTGTTCGTGGAAATCTTCCCATTCATTTAAGTTGCCATTGGACGCGTAAGCACTCGGTGGGATCTCTGCTCCAAATGGACTCCCATTTGCCGCTTAAGTTAATGACGAAATGGACACTTTGCGTTTTTGAGGGGTAATGCATAGTAATGCGTGCCATTGCCCATAGGGCCCGTGATGGACACCTTTAGGGGGCGATCTCGCTCCACGGTGGTTTCCACAGATGGCTTTCTATTCTTCATCCCTTTGTACACGAAGTGCGTTAGGTGTCCCCTGACAGCTTATCACTACCATAGTCTTCCTCTTGTCCACGAAGTGCCTAGGGTGTCCCCTGACAGCCTATTCTTCATCCCTTTGTCCACGAAGCGCCTATGGTGTCCCCTGACAGCCTATCCCACCGTAGTCTTCCTCTTGTCCACGAAATGCCTAGGGTGTCCCCTTACAGCCTATCTCCTGCCTACCCGCACCACGCCATTGGCCGAAGTCACGGGGTGGGTGGGGCTGTCCACAGAGAGCCTATTTGTCCACTTCCAGCCTAAATGTAACCAGAGGGCGGGGATTGATCCCAAAAACGCCCCCTGTCCACGGACAGCCTAAACGTTCCCCTTACAGCCTATTTCCCTCCTACCCGCACCACGCCATTGGCCGAAGTCGCAGGGTGGGTGGGGCTGTCCACAGAAAGCCTATTTGTCCCCTTCCAGCCTATAATTCATCCCTTTGTCCACAAAGTGCTTATGGTGTCCCCTGACAGCCTATATGTGCGGAAGTCGTCCACGAAGTGCCTATAGTGTCCCCTGGCAGCCTATATGTGCGGAAGTCGTCCACGAAGTGCCTATAGTGTCCCCTGACAGCCTATCTGTGCGGAAGTCGTCCACAAAGTGCCTAGGGTGTCCCCTAACAGCCTATATGTGCGGAAGTCGTCCACGAAGTGCCTAGGGTGTCCCCTGACAGCCTATTCTTCATCCCTTTGTCCACAAAGCGCCTATGGTGTCCCCTGACAGCCTATCCCACCATAGTCTTCCTCTTGTCCACGAAGTGCCTAGGGTGTCCCCTTACAGCCTATCTCCTGCCTACCCGCACCACGCCATTGGCCGAAGTCACGGGGTGGGTGGGGCTGTCCACAGAGAGCCTATTTGTCCACTTCCAGCCTAAATGTAACCAGAGGGCGGGGATTGATCCCAAAAACGCCCCCTGTCCACGGACAGCCTAAACGTCCCCCTTACAGCCTTTTTCCCTCCTACCCGCACCACGCCATTGGCCGAAGTCGCAGGGTGGGTGGGGCTGTCCACAGAAAGCCTATTTGTCCCCTTTCAGCCTATAATTCATCCCTTTGACCACAAAGTGCTTATGGTGTCCCCTGACAGCCTATATGTGCGGAAGTTGTCCACGAAGTGCCTATAGTGTCCCCTGGCAGCCTATATGTGCGGAAGTCGTCCACGAAGTGCCTATAGTGTCCCCTGACAGCCTATCTGTGCGGAAGTTGTCCACAAAGTGCCTAGGGTGTCCCCTAACAGCCTATATGTGCGGAAGTCGTCCACGAAGTGCCTCTGGTGTCCCCTAACAGCCTATATGAGTGGAATTCGTCCATGAAGAGCCTACAGTGTCCTCAAACAGCTTATATGTGCTGAAGTCGTCCACAAAGTGCCTATGGTGTCCCCCATAACCCTGAGTAACTTATTTGACAGTGCCCCTGAGAGCTGTCCGTGGACAGTGTGGTTTTATGCAAATTTTGCACAATTAATGGGTGAAATGTACATCAGTGTGTTGTGTTGTGTCCCCTGAGTGGTGTACAGTAGGTTTGACCACATAAAAGCACTGTAGTTAGTTTCAGGTGGCCAATCACCCTAAAACTCACACGTATCTTTCTTAAAACTCACATGCTGAAAATGTCTAAGTCAAAAACAGCATCCCACCTGCAACCTATTTGACAGGGCCCCTGTGAGCTGTCCGTGGACAGTGTGTTTTTTTATGCAAATTTTGCACAATTAATGGGTGAAATGTACATCAGTGTGTTGTGTTGTGTCCCCTGAGTGGTGTACAGTAGGTTTGACCACATAAAAGTACTGTAGTTAGTTACAGGTGGCCAATCACCCTAAAACTCACACGTATCTTTCTTAAAACTCACATGCTGAAAATGTCTAAGTCAAAAACAGCATCCCACCTGCAACCTATTTGACAGGGCCCCTGTGAGCTGTCCGTGGACAGTGTGTTTTTGTGCAAATTTTGCACAATTAATGGGTGAAATGTACATCAGTCTGTTGCATTGTGTCCCCTGTGTGGTGTACAGTAGTTTTAACCACATAAAAGCACTGTAGTTAGTTACAGGTGGCCAATCACCCTAAAACTCACACGTATCTTCCCTAAAACTCACATGCTGAAAATGTCTAAGTCAAAAACAGCATCCCACCTGCAACCTATTTGACAGGGCCCTTGTGAGCTGTCAGTGGACAGTGTGTTTTTATGCAAATTTTGCACAATTAATGGGTGAAATGTACACCAGTGTGTTGTACAGTGTCCCCTGAGTGGTGTACAGTAGGTTTGACCACAAGTAAGCACTTTATTTATGAAATATGACCTTTTAATGCAATGTCCATGGACAGCGCACAGGGGCTCCGTCGAATAAGTTACAGGTGGGCTCCGAACTTTGAACGGCCATAACTCGGGGACCCGGCAGCCTAGCGACACCAAACTCGGGTCAAAGTAGGGTCCCGAGGGGCCCTCTCCAACGGGCCCTAGCCCGATGCTCTAGCGCCCCCACGGTCTGAGATACGGGGCCCAACAGGAAAGGGTGCACTTGAGAAGGATGGGTCCCAGCGGCCCGGGACTCTGGGGTCTGAGAGGGCCCCTAGGGGCCCCTCACCACCCCAAAGGACGATCCGTTGGGACACGCCCTTTTCGAGATATCGACCATTTTGTCTACAAGTCCCTTATGTATAACCGGGTGTATCTTGGGAGTTAAGCCGAGTTGGAGCTCCAAACTCCGGGTGTGAGGAGGGCCCTTAGGGCCCCTTCTGACCCCACCGTCCCCAGCTCCTGGGACCTTCCAGTTCCGAGATACGGCCACTTCCGGTCCAGCTTTGACCGGGTGTATCTCGGAAAGCACGCCGACTTTGAGCTCCAAACTCTGGGTGTGGGGAGGTACCCATGTGCCCCCCTCAAGCCCGGAGTATGGAGCCCCAAGTCGGCTTGGTTTTGGAGTTATGCCCGGTCAAAGATGGGACTTTGACCGGGTGTATCTTGGGAACCAAGCCGAATTAGAGCTCCACACTCTGGGCATGGGGGGGTACCAGTGGGCCCCCCATGACCCCAGAGTATGGAGCCCCAAGTCGGCTCCGTTCCCGAGATATGGCCACTTCCTGTGGAACTTTGACCGGGTGTATCTCGGAAAGCACGCCGACTTTGAGCTCCAAACTCCGGGTGTGGGGAGGTACCCCTGGGCCCCCCATGACCCCAGAGTATGGAGCCCCAAGTCGGCTTGGTTTTGGAGTTATGCCCGGTCAAAAACGGCATCCCACCTGCAACCTATTTGACAGGGCCCCTGAGAGCTGTCCGTGGACAGTGTGATTTTATGCAAATTTTGCACAATTAATGGGTCAAATGTACACCAGTGTGTTGTACAGTGTCCCCTGGGTGGTGTACAGTAGGTTTGACCACAAGTAAGCACTTTATTTATGAAATATGACCCTTTTAATGCAATGTCCACGGACAGCGCACAGGGCCTCCGTCGAATAAGTTGCCGGTGGGCTCCGAACTTTGAACGGCCATAACTCAGGGACCCGGCCGCCTAGCGACACCAAACTCCGGGTGTGGGGAGGTACCAGTGGGCCCCCCATGACCCCAGAGTATGGAGCCCCAAATCGGCTCCGTTCCCGAGATATGGCCACTTCCTGTGTAACTTTGACCAGGTGTATCTCGGAAAGCACGCCGACTTTGAGCTCCAAACTCCGGGTCTGGGGAGATACCCATGTGCCCCCCTCATGCCGGGAGTATGGAGCCCCAAGTCGGCTTGGTTTTGGAGTTATGCCCGGTCAAAGATGGGACTTTGACCGGGTGTATCTTGGGAACCAAGCCGACTTTGAGCTCCAAACTCCGGGTGTGGGGAGGTACCCATGTGCCCCCCTCATGCCGGGAGTATGGAGCCCCAAGTCGGCTTGGTTTTGGAGTTATGCCCGGTCAAAGATGGGACTTTGACCGGGTGTATCTTGGGAACCAAGCCGAATTAGAGGTCCACACTCTGGGCATGGGGAGGTACCAGTGAGCCCCCCATGACCCCCGAGTATGGGGCCCCAAGTCGGCTCCGTTCCCGAGATACGGCCACTTCCTGTGGAACTTTGACCGGGTGTATCTCGGAAAGCACGCCGATTTTGAGCTCCAAACTCCGGGTGTGGGGAGGTACCCCTGGGCCCCCCATGACCCCAGAGTATGGAGCCCAAAGTCGGCTTGGTTTTGGAGTTATGCCCGGTCAAAAATAGCATCCCACCTGCAACCTATTTGACAGGGCCCCTGTGAGCTGTCCGTGGACAGTGTGTTTTTATGCAAATTTTGCACAATTAATGGGTCAAATGTACACCAGTGTGTTGTACAGTGTCCCCTGAGTGGTGTACAGTAGGTTTGACCACATAAAAGCACTGTAGTTAGTTACAGGTGGCCAATCACCCTAAAACTCACACGTATCTTTCTTAAAACTCACATGCTGAAAATGTCTAAGTCAAAAACGGCATCCCACCTGCAACCTATTTGACAGGGCCCTTGTGAGCTGTCCGTGGACAGTGTGATTTTTTATGCAAATTTTGCACAATTAATGGGTCAAATGTACACCAGTGTGTTGTACAGTGTCCCCTGAGTGGTGTACAGAAGGTTTGACCACATAAAAGCACTGTAGTTAGTTACAGGTGGCCAATCACCCTAAAACTCACACGTATCTTTCTTAAAACTCACATGCTGAAAATGTCTAAGTCAAAAACAGCATCCCACCTGCAACCTATTTGACAGGGCCCCTGTGAGCTGTCCGTGGACAGTGTGTTTTTATGCAAATTTTGCACAATTAATGGGTGAAATGTACACCAGTGTGTTGTACAGTGTCCCCTGAGTGGTGTACAGTAGGTTTGACCACAAGTAACCACTTTATTTATGAAATATGACCTTTTAATGCAATGTCCACGGACAGCGTACAGGGGCTCCGTCGAATAAGTTGCAGGTGGGCTCCGAACTTTGACCGGGTGTATCTTGGGAACCAAGCCGACTTTGAGCTCCAAACTCCGGGTGTGGGGAGGTACCCATGTGCCCCCCTCATGCCGGGAGTATGGAGCCCCAAGTCGGCTTGGTTTTGGAGTTATGCCCGGTCAAAGATGGGAATTTGACCGGGTGTATCTTGGGAACCAAGCCGACTTTGAGCTCCAAACTCCGGGTGTGGGGAGGTACCCATGTGCCCCCCTCATGCCGGGAGTATGGAGCCCCAAGTCGGCTTGGTTTTGGAGTTATGCCCGGTCAAAGATGGGACTTTGACCGGGTGTATCTTGGGAACCAAGCCGAATTAGAGCTCCACACTCTGGGCATGGGGGGGTACCAGTGGGCCCCCCATGACCCCCGAGTATGGGGCCCCAAGTCGGCTCCGTTCCCGAGATATGGCCACTTCCTGTGGATCTTTGACCGGGTGTATCTCGGAAAGCACGCCGATTTTGAGCTCCAAACTCCGGGTGTGGGGAGGTACCCATGTGCCCCCCTCAAGCCGGGAGTATGGATCCCCAAGTCGGCTTGGTTTTGGAGTTATGCCCGGTCAAAGATGGGACTTTGACCGGGTGTATCTTGGGAACCAAGCCGAATTAGAGCTCCACGCTCTGGGCATGGGGGGGTACTAGTGGGCCCCCCATGACCCCCGAGTATGGAGCCCCAAGTCGGCTCCGTTCCCGAGATACGGCCACTTCCTGTGGAAATTTGACCGGGTGTATCTCGGAAAGCACGCCGATTTTGAGCTCCAAACTCCGGGTGTGGGGAGGTACCCCTGGGCCCCCCATGACCCCAGAGTATGGAGCCCAAAGTCGGCTTGGTTTTGGAGTTATGCCCGGTCAAATATAGCATCCCACCTGCAACCTATTTGACAGGGCCCCTGTGAGCTGTCCGTGGACAGTGTGTTTTTATGCAAATTTTGCACAATTAATGGGTCAAATGTACACCAGTGTGTTGTACAGTGTCCCCTGAGTGGTGTACAGTAGGTTTGACCACATAAAAGCACTGTAGTTAGTTACAGGTGGCCAATCACCCTAAAACTCACACGTATCTTTCTTAAAACTCACATGCTGAAAATGTCTAAGTCAAAAATGGCATCCCACCTGCAACCTATTTGACAGGGCCCCTGAGAGCTGTCCGTGGACAGTGTGATTTTATGCAAATTTTGCACAATTAATGGGTCAAATGTACACCAGTGTGTTGTACAGTGTCCCCTGAGTGGTGTACAGTAGGTTTGACCACAAGTAACCACTTTATTTATGAAATATGACCTTTTAATGCAATGTCCACGGACAGCGTACAGGGGCTCCGTCGAATAAGTTGCAGGTGGGCTCCGAACTTTGACAGGGTGTATCTTGGGAACCAAGCCGAATTAGAGCTCCAAACTCCGGGTGTGGGGAGGTACCCATGTGCCCCCCTCATGCCGGGAGTATGGAGCCCCAAGTCGGCTTGGTTTTGGAGTTATGCCCGGTCAAAGATGGGACTTTGACCGGGTGTATCTTGGGAACCAAGCCGACTTTGAGCTCCAAACTCCGGGTGTGGGGAGGTACCCATGTGCCCCCCTCATGCCGGGAGTATGGAGCCCCAAGTCGGCTTGGTTTTGGAGTTATGCCCGGTCAAAGATGGGACTTTGACCGGGTGTATCTTGGGAACCAAGCCGACTTTGAGCTCCAAACTCCGGGTGTGGGGAGGTACCCATGTGCCCCCCTCATGCCGGGAGTATGGAGCCCCAAGTCGGCTTGGTTTTGGAGTTATGCCCGGTCAAATATGGGACTTTGACCGGGTGTATCTTGGGAACCAAGCCGAATTAGAGCTCCACACTCTGGGCATGGGGGGGGTACCAGTGGGCCCCCCATGACCCCCGAGTATGGAGCCCCAAGTCGGCTCCGTTCCAGAAATATGGCCACTTCCTGTGGAACTTTGACCGGGTGTATCTCGGAAAGCACGCCGACTTTGAGCTCCAAACTCCGGGTGTGGGGAGGTACCCCTGGGCCCCCCATGACCCCAGAGTATGGAGCCCCAAGTCGGCTTGGTTTTGGAGTTATGCCCGGTCAAAAACAGCATCCCACCTGCAACCTATTTGACAGGGCCCCTGTGAGCTGTCCGTGGACAGTGTGATTTTATGCAAATTTTGCACAATTAATGGGTGAAATGTACACCAGTGTGTTGTACAGTGTCCCCTGAGTGGTGTACAGTAGGTTTGACCACATAAAAGCACTGTAGTTAGTTACAGGTGGCCAATCACCCTAAAACTCACACGTATCTTTCTTAAAACTCACATGCTGAAAATGTCTAAGTCAAAAACAGCATCCCACCTGCAACCTATTTGACAGGGCCCCTGTGAGCTGTCCGTGGACAGTGTGTTTTTATGCAAATTTTGCGCAATTAATGGTTCAAATGTACACCAGTGTGTTGTACAGTGTCCCCTGAGTGGTGTACAGTAGGTTTGACCACAAGTAAGCACTTTATTTATGAAATATGACCCTTTTAATGCAATGTCCACGGACAGCGCACAGGGCCTCCGTCGAATAAGTTGCCGGTGGGCTCCGAACTTTGAACGGCCATAACTCGGGGACCCGGCAGCCTAGCGACACCAAACTCGGGTCAAAGTAGGGTCCCGAGGGGCCCTCTCCAACGGGCCCTAGCCCGATGCTCTAGCGCCCCCACGGTCTGAGATACGGGGCCCAACAGGAAAGGGTGCACTTGAGAAGGATGGGTCCCAGCGGCCCGGGACTCTGGGGTCTGAGAGGGCCCCTAGGTGCCCCTCACTACCCCAAAGGACGATCCGCTGGGACACGCCCTTTTCGAGATATCGACCATTTTGTCTAAAAGTCCCTTATGTATAACTGGGTGTATCTTGGGAGTTAAGCCGAGTTGGAGCTCCAAACTCCGGGTGTGAGGAGGGCCCTTAGGGCCCCTTCTGACCCTACCGTCCCCAGCTCCTGGGACCTTCCAGTTCCGAGATACGGCCACTTCCTGTGGAACTTTGACCGGGTGTATCTCGGAAAGCACGCCGACTTTGAGCTCCAAACTCCGGGTGTGGGGAGGTACCCATGTGCCCCCCTCATGCCGGGAGTATGGAGCCCCAAGTCGGCTTGGTTTTGGAGTTATGCCCGGTCAAAGATGGGACTTTGACCGGGTGTATCTTGGGAACCAAGCCGAATTAGAGCTCCACACTCTGGGCATGGGGGGGTACTAGTGGGCCCCCCATGACCCCCGAGTATGGAGCCCCAAGTCGGCTCCGTTCCCGAGATACGGCCACTTCCTGTGGAACTTTGACCGGGTGTATCTCGGAAAGCACGCCGATTTTGAGCTCCAAACTCCGGGTGTGGGGAGGTACCCCTGGGCCCCCCATGACCCCAGAGTATGGAGCCCAAAGTCGGCTTGGTTTTGGAGTTATGCCCGGTCAAATATAGCATCCCACCTGCAACCTATTTGACAGGGCCCCTGTGAGCTGTCCGTGGACAGTGTGTTTTTATGCAAATTTTGCACAATTAATGGGTCAAATGTACACCAGTGTGTTGTACAGTGTCCCCTGAGTGGTGTACAGTAGGTTTGACCACATAAAAGCACTGTAGTTAGTTACAGGTGGCCAATCACCCTAAAACTCACACGTATCTTTCTTAAAACTCACATGCTGAAAATGTCTAAGTCAAAAACGGCATCCCACCTGCAACCTATTTGACAGGGCCCTTGTGAGCTGTCCGTGGACAGTGTGATTTTATGCAAATTTTGCACAATTAATGGGTCAAATGTACACCAGTGTGTTGTACAGTGTCCCCTGAGTGGTGTACAGTAGGTTTGACCACATAAAAGCAGTGTAGTTAGTTACAGGTGGCCAATCACCCTAAAACTCACACGTATCTTTCTTAAAACTCACATGCTGAAAATGTCTAAGTCAAAAACAGCATCCCACCTGCAACCTATTTGACAGGGCCCCTGTGAGCTGTCCGTGGACAGTGTGTTTTTTATGCAAATTTTGCACAATTAATGGGTCAAATGTACACCAGTGTGTTGTACAGTGTCCCCTGAGTGGTGTACAGAAGGTTTGACCACATAAAAGCACTGTAGTTAGTTACAGGTGGCCAATCACCCTAAAACTCACACGTATCTTTCTTAAAACTCACATGCTGAAAATGTCTAAGTCAAAAACAGCATCCCACCTGCAACCTATTTGACAGGGCCCCTGTGAGCTGTCCGTGGACAGTGTGTTTTTATGCAAATTTTGCACAATTAATGGGTGAAATGTACACCAGTGTGTTGTACAGTGTCCCCTGAGTGGTGTACAGTAGGTTTGACCACAAGTAAGCACTTTATTTATGAAATATGACCCTTTTAATGCAATGTCCACTGACAGCGCACAGGGCCTCCGTCGAATAAGTTGCCGGTGGGCTCCAAACTTTGAACGGCCATAACTCAGGGACCCGGCCGCCTAGCGACACCAAACTCCGGTTGTGGGGAGGTACCAGTGGGCCCCCCATGACCCCAGAGTATGGAGCCCCAAGTCGGCTCCGTTCCAGAGATATGGCCACTTCCTGTTGAACTTTGACCGGGTGTATCTCGGAAAGCACGCCGACTTTGAGCTCCAAACTCCGGGTGTGGGGAGGTACCCATGTGCCCCCCTCATGCCGGGAGTATGGAGCCCCAAGTCGGCTTGGTTTTGGAGTTATGCCCGGTCAAAGATGGGACTTTGACCGGGTGTATCTTGGGAACCAAGCCGAATTAGAGCTCCACGCTCTGGGCATGGGGGGGTACTAGTGGGCCCCCCATGACCCCCGAGTATGGAGCCCCAAGTCGGCTCCGTTCCCGAGATACGGCCACTTCCTGTGGAACTTTGACCGGGTGTATCTCGGAAAGCACGCCGATTTTGAGCTCCAAACTCCGGGTGTGGGGAGGTACCCCTGGGCCCCCCATGACCCCAGAGTATGGAGCCCAAAGTCGGCTTGGTTTTGGAGTTATGCCCGGTCAAATATAGCATCCCACCTGCAACCTATTTGACAGGGCCCCTGTGAGCTGTCCGTGGACAGTGTGTTTTTATGCAAATTTTGCACAATTAATGGGTCAAATGTACACCAGTGTGTTGTACAGTGTCCCCTGAGTGGTGTACAGTAGGTTTGACCACATAAAAGCACTGTAGTTAGTTACAGGTGGCCAATCACCCTAAAACTCACACGTATCTTTCTTAAAACTCACATGCTGAAAATGTCTAAGTCAAAAACGGCATCCCACCTGCAACCTATTTGACAGGGCCCTTGTGAGCTGTCCGTGGACAGTGTGATTTTATGCAAATTTTGCACAATTAATGGGTCAAATGTACACCAGTGTGTTGTACAGTGTCCCCTGAGTGGTGTACAGTAGGTTTGACCACATAAAAGCAGTGTAGTTAGTTACAGGTGGCCAATCACCCTAAAACTCACACGTATCTTTCTTAAAACTCACATGCTGAAAATGTCTAAGTCAAAAACAGCATCCCACCTGCAACCTATTTGACAGGGCCCCTGTGAGCTGTCCGTGGACAGTGTGTTTTTTATGCAAATTTTGCACAATTAATGGGTCAAATGTACACCAGTGTGTTGTACAGTGTCCCCTGAGTGGTGTACAGAAGGTTTGACCACATAAAAGCACTGTAGTTAGTTACAGGTGGCCAATCACCCTAAAACTCACACGTATCTTTCTTAAAACTCACATGCTGAAAATGTCTAAGTCAAAAACAGCATCCCACCTGCAACCTATTTGACAGGGCCCCTGTGAGCTGTCCGTGGACAGTGTGTTTTTATGCAAATTTTGCACAATTAATGGGTGAAATGTACACCAGTGTGTTGTACAGTGTCCCCTGAGTGGTGTACAGTAGGTTTGACCACAAGTAAGCACTTTATTTATGAAATATGACCTTTTAATGCAATGTCCACGGACAGCGCACAGGGGCTCCGTCGAATAAGTTGCCGGTGGGCTCCGAAATTTGACCGGGTGTATCTTGGGAACCAAGCCGAATTAGAGCTCCACACTCTGGGCATGGGGAGGTACCAGTAGGCCCCCCATGACCCCAGAGTATGGAGCCCCAAGTCGGCTCCGTTCCCGAGATATGGCCACTTCCTGTGGAACTTTGACCGGGTGTATCTCGGAAAGCACGCCGACTTTGAGCTCCAAACTCCGGGTGTGGGGAGGTACCCATGTGCCCCCCTCAAGCCGAGAGTATGGAGCCCCAAGTCGGCTTGGTTTTGGAGTTATGCCCGGTCAAAGATGGGACTTTGACCGGGTGTATCTTGGGAACCAAGCCGACTTTGAGCTCCAAACTCCGGGTTTGGGGAGGTACCCCTGGGCCCCCCATGACCCCAGAGTATGGAGCCCCAAGTCGGCTTGGTTTTGGAGTTATGCCCGGTCAAAAACAGCATCCCACCTGCAACCTATTTGACAGGGCCCCTGTGAGCTGTCCGTGGACAGTGTGTTTTTATGCAAATTTTGCACAATTAATGTGTGAAATGTACACCAGTGTGTTGTACAGTGTCCCCTGAGTGGTGTACAGTAGGTTTGACCACATAAAAGCACTTTATTTATGAAATATGATCTTTTTAATGCAATGTCCACGGACAGCGCACAGGGGCTCCGTTGAATAAGTTGCAGGTGGGCTCCGAACTTTGAACGGCCATAACTCGGGGACCCGGCCGCCTAGCGACACCAAACTCGGGTCAAAGTAGGTCCCCGAGGGGCCCTCTCCAACGGGCCCTAGCCCGAGGCTCTAGCGCCCCCACGGTCCGAGATACGGGGCCCAACAGGAAAGGGTGCCCTTCAGAAGGAAGGGTCCCAGAGGCTCGGGACTCTGGGGTCTGAGAGGGCCCCTAGGGGCCCCTCACCACCCCAAAGGACGATCCGCTGGGACACGCCCTTTTCGAGATATCGACCATTTTGTCTAAAAGTCCCTAATGTATAACCGGGTGTATCTTGGGAGTTAAGCCGAGTTGGAGCTCCAAACTCCGGGCGTGAGGAGGGCCCTTAGGGCCCCTTCTTACCCCACCGTCCACAGCTCCTGGGACCTTCCAGTTCCGAGATACGGCCACTTCCGGTCCAGCTTTGACCGGGTGTATCTCGGAAAGCACGCCGACTTTGAGCTCCAAACTCCGGGTGTGAGGGGGTACCAGTGGGCCCCCCATGACCCCAGAGTATGGAGCCCCAAGTCGGCTTGGTTTTGGAGTTATGCCCGGTCAAAAATGGGACTTTGACCGGGTGTATCTTGGGAACCAAGCCGAATTAGAGCTCCACACTCTGGGCATGGGGGGGTACCAGTGGGCCCCCCATGTCCCCCGAGTATGGAGCCCCAAGTCGGCTCCGTTCCAGAGATATGGCCACTTCCTGTGGAACTTTGACCGGGTGTATCTCGGAAAGCACGCCGACTTTGAGCTCCAAACTCCGGGTGTGGGGAGGTACCCCTGGGCCCCCCATGACCCCAGAGTATGGAGCCCCAAGTCGGCTTGGTTTTGGAGTTATGCCCGGTCAAAAACAGCATCCCACCTGCAACCTATTTGACAGGGCCCCTGTGAGCTGTCCGTGGACAGTGTGTTTTTATGCAAATTTTGCACAATTAATGTGTGAAATGTACACCAGTGTGTTGTACAGTGTCCCCTGAGTGGTGTACAGTAGGTTTGACCACATAAAAGCACTTTATTTATGAAATATGATCTTTTTAATGCAATGTCCACGGACAGCGCACAGGGGCTCCGTTGAATAAGTTGCAGGTGGGCTCCGAACTTTGAACGGCCATAACTCGGGGACCCGGCCGCCTAGCGACACCAAACTCGGGTCAAAGTAGGTCCCCGAGGGGCCCTCTCCAACGGGCCCTAGCCCGAGGCTCTAGCGCCCCCACGGTCCGAGATACGGGGCCCAACAGGAAAGGGTGCCCTTCAGAAGGAAGGGTCCCAGAGGCTCGTGACTCTGGGGTCTGAGAGGGCCCCTAGGGGCCCCTCACCACCCCAAAGGACGATCCGCTGGGACACGCCCTTTTCGAGATATCGACCATTTTGTCTAAAAGTCCCTAATGTATAACCGGGTGTATCTTGGGAGTTAAGCCGAGTTGGAGCTCCAAACTCCGGGCGTGAGGAGGGCCCTTAGGGCCCCTTCTTACCCCACCGTCCACAGCTCCTGGGACCTTCCAGTTCCGAGATACGGCCACTTCCGGTCCAGCTTTGACCGGGTGTATCTCGGAAAGCACGCCGACTTTGAGCTCCAAACTCCGGGTGTGAGGGGGTACCAGTGGGCCCCCCATGACCCCAGAGTATGGAGCCCCAAGTCGGCTTGGTTTTGGAGTTATGCCCGGTCAAAGATGGGACTTTGACCGGGTGTATCTTGGGAACCAAGCCGACTTTGAGCTCCAAACTCCGGGTGTGGGGAGGTACCCATGTGCCCCCCTCATGCCGGGAGTATGGAACCCCAAGTCGGCTTGGTTTTGGAGTTATGCCCGGTCAAAGATGGGACTTTGACCGGGTGTATCTCGGAAAGCACGCCGACTTTGAGCTCCAAACTCCGGGTGTGTGGAGGTACCCCTGGGCCCCCCATGACCCCAGAGTATGGAGCCCAAAGTCGGCTTGGTTTTGGAGTTATGCCCGGTCAAAAACAGCATCCCACCTGCAACCTATTTGACAGGGCGCCTGTGAGCTGTCCGTGGACAGTGTGTTTTTATGCAAATTTTGCACAATTATGGGGTCAAATGTACACCAGTGTGTTGTACAGTGTCCCCTGAGTGGTGTACAGTAGGTTTGACCACATAAAAGCACTGTAGTTAGTTACAGGTGGCCAATCACCCTAAAACTCACACGTATCTTTCTTAAAACTCACATGCTGAAAATGTCTAAGTCAAAAACGGCATCCCACCTGCAACCTATTTGACAGGGCGCCTGTGAGCTGTCCGTGGACAGTGTGTTTTTATGCAAATTTTGCACAATTAATGGGTCAAATGTACACCAGTGTGTTGTACAGTGTCCCCTGAGTGGTGTACAGTAGGTTTGACCACAAGTAAGCACTTTATTTATGAAATATGACCCTTTTAATGCAATGTCCACGGACAGCGCACAGGGCCTCCGTCGAATAAGTTGCCGGTGGGCTCCGAACTTTGAACGGCCATAACTCGGGGACCCGGCAGCCTAGCGACACCAAACTCGGGTCAAAGTAGGTCCCCGAGGGGCCCTCTCCAACGGGCCCTAGCCCGAGGCTCTAGCGCCCCCACGGTCCGAGATACGGGGCCCAACAGGAAAGGGTGCACTTGAGAAGGAAGGGTCCCAGAGGCTCGTGACTCTGGGGTCTTAGAGGGCCCCTAGGGGCCCCTCACCACCCCAAAGGACGAACCGCTGGGACACGTCCTTTTCGAGATATCGACCATTTTGTCTAAAAGTCCCTTATGTATAACCGGGTGTATCTTGGGAGTTAAGCCGAGTTGGAGCTCCAAACTCCGGGCGTGAGGAGGGCCCTTAGGGCCCCTTCTGACCCCACCGTCCCCAGCTCCTGGGACCTTCCAGTTCCGAGATACGGCCACTTCCGGTCCAGCTTTGACCGGGTGTATCTCGGAAAGCACGCCGACTTTGAGCTCCAAACTCCGGGTGTGAGGGGGTACCAGTGGGCCCCCCATGACCCCAGAGTATGGAGCCCCAAGTCGGCTTGGTTTTGGAGTTATGCCCGGTCAAAGATGGGACTTTGACCGGGTGTATCTTGGGAACCAAGCCGACTTTGAGCTCCAAACTCCGGGTGTGGGGAGGTACCCATGTGCCCCCCTCATGCCGGGAGTATGGAACCCCAAGTCGGCTTGGTTTTGGAGTTATGCCCGGTCAAAGATGGGACTTTGACCGGGTGTATCTCGGAAAGCACGCCGACTTTGAGCTCCAAACTCCGGGTGTGTGGAGGTACCCCTGGGCCCCCCATGACCCCAGAGTATGGAGCCCAAAGTCGGCTTGGTTTTGGAGTTATGCCCGGTCAAAAACAGCATCCCACCTGCAACCTATTTGACAGGGCGCCTGTGAGCTGTCCGTGGACAGTGTGTTTTTATGCAAATTTTGCACAATTATGGGGTCAAATGTACACCAGTGTGTTGTACAGTGTCCCCTGAGTGGTGTACAGTAGGTTTGACCACATAAAAGCACTGTAGTTAGTTACAGGTGGCCAATCACCCTAAAACTCACACGTATCTTTCTTAAAACTCACATGCTGAAAATGTCTAAGTCAAAAACGGCATCCCACCTGCAACCTATTTGACAGGGCGCCTGTGAGCTGTCCGTGGACAGTGTGTTTTTATGCAAATTTTGCACAATTAATGGGTCAAATGTACACCAGTGTGTTGTACAGTGTCCCCTGAGTGGTGTACAGTAGGTTTGACCACAAGTAAGCACTTTATTTATGAAATATGACCCTTTTAATGCAATGTCCACGGACAGCGCACAGGGCCTCCATCGAATAAGTTGCCGGTGGGCTCCGAACTTTGAACGGCCATAACTCGGGGACCCGGCAGCCTAGCGACACCAAACTCGGGTCAAAGTAGGTCCCCGAGGGGCCCTCTCCAACGGGCCCTAGCCCGAGGCTCTAGCGCCCCCACGGTCCGAGATACGGGGCCCAACAGGAAAGGGTGCACTTGAGAAGGAAGGGTCCCAGAGGCTCGTGACTCTGGGGTCTTAGAGGGCCCCTAGGGGCCCCTCACCACCCCAAAGGACGAACCGCTGGGACACGTCCTTTTCGAGATATCGACCATTTTGTCTAAAAGTCCCTTATGTATAACCGGGTGTATCTTGGGAGTTAAGCCGAGTTGGAGCTCCAAACTCCGGGCGTGAGGAGGGCCCTTAGGGCCCCTTCTGACCCCACCGTCCCCAGCTCCTGGGACCTTCCAGTTCCGAGATACGGCCACTTCCGGTCCAGCTTTGACCGGGTGTATCTCGGAAAGCACGCCGACTTTGAGCTCCAAACTCCGGGTGTGAGGGGGTACCAGTGGGCCCCCCATGACCCCAGAGTATGGAGCCCCAAGTCAGCTTGGTTTTGGAGTTATGCCCGGTCAAAGATGGGACTTTGACCGGGTGTATCTTGGGAACCAAGCCGACTTTGAGCTCCAAACTCCGGGTGTGGGGAGGTACCCATGTGCCCCCCTCATGCCGGGAGTATGGAGCCCCAAGTCGGCTTGGTTTTGGAGTTATGCCCGGTCAAAGATGGGACTTTGACCGGGTGTATCTTGGGAACCAAGCCGAATTAGAGCTCCAAACTCCGGGTGTGGGGAGGTACCCCTGGGCCCCCCATGACCCCAGAGTATGGAGCCCCAAGTCGGCTTGTGTCTGGAGATACATCCGGTCAAAAACAGCATTCCACCTGCAACCTATTTGACAGGGCCCCTGTGAGCTGTCCGTGGACAGTGTGATTTTATGCAAATTTTGCACAATTAATGGGTGAAATGTACACCAGTGTGTTGTACAGTGTCCCCTGAGTGGTGTACAGTAGGTTTGACCACATAAAAGCACTGTAGTTAGTTACAGGTGGCCAATCACCCTAAAACTCACACGTATCTTTCTTAAAACTCACATGCTGAAAATGTCTAAGTCAAAAACGGCATCCCACCTGCAACCTATTTGACAGGGCGCCTGTGAGCTGTCCGTGGACAGTGTGTTTTTATGCAAATTTTGCACAATTAATGGGTCAAATGTACACCAGTGTGTTGTACAGTGTCCCCTGAGTGGTGTACAGTAGGTTTGACCACAAGTAAGCACTTTATTTATGAAATATGACCCTTTTAATGCAATGTCCACGGACAGCGCACAGGGCCTCCATCGAATAAGTTGCCGGTGGGCTCCGAACTTTGAACGGCCATAACTCGGGGACCCGGCAGCCTAGCGACACCAAACTCGGGTCAAAGTAGGTCCCCGAGGGGCCCTCTCCAACGGGCCCTAGCCCGAGGCTCTAGCGCCCCCACGGTCCGAGATACGGGGCCCAACAGGAAAGGGTGCACTTGAGAAGGAAGGGTCCCAGAGGCTCGTGACTCTGGGGTCTTAGAGGGCCCCTAGGGGCCCCTCACCACCCCAAAGGACGAACCGCTGGGACACGTCCTTTTCGAGATATCGACCATTTTGTCTAAAAGTCCCTTATGTATAACCGGGTGTATCTTGGGAGTTAAGCCGAGTTGGAGCTCCAAACTCCGGGCGTGAGGAGGGCCCTTAGGGCCCCTTCTGACCCCACCGTCCCCAGCTCCTGGGACCTTCCAGTTCCGAGATACGGCCACTTCCGGTCCAGCTTTGACCGGGTGTATCTCGGAAAGCACGCCGACTTTGAGCTCCAAACTCCGGGTGTGAGGGGGTACCAGTGGGCCCCCCATGACCCCAGAGTATGGAGCCCCAAGTCAGCTTGGTTTTGGAGTTATGCCCGGTCAAAGATGGGACTTTGACCGGGTGTATCTTGGGAACCAAGCCGACTTTGAGCTCCAAACTCCGGGTGTGGGGAGGTACCCATGTGCCCCCCTCATGCCGGGAGTATGGAGCCCCAAGTCGGCTTGGTTTTGGAGTTATGCCCGGTCAAAGATGGGACTTTGACCGGGTGTATCTTGGGAACCAAGCCGAATTAGAGCTCCAAACTCCGGGTGTGGGGAGGTACCCCTGGGCCCCCCATGACCCCAGAGTATGGAGCCCCAAGTCGGCTTGTGTCTGGAGATACATCCGGTCAAAAACAGCATTCCACCTGCAACCTATTTGACAGGGCCCCTGTGAGCTGTCCGTGGACAGTGTGATTTTATGCAAATTTTGCACAATTAATGGGTGAAATGTACACCAGTGTGTTGTACAGTGTCCCCTGAGTGGTGTACAGTAGGTTTGACCACAAAAAATATTCAAAGTGATGAAGAATAGGCTGTCAGGGGACACCATATGCACTTCGTGGACAAAGGGATGAAGAATAGGCTGTCAGGGGACACCATAGGCACTTTGTGGACAAAATGATGAAGAATAGGCTGTCAGGGGACACCATAGGCACTTGGTGGACAAAGGGATGAAGAATAGGCTGTCAGGGGACACCATAGGCACTTTGTGGACAAAACGATGAAGAATAGGCTGTCAGGGGACACCATAGGCACTTCGTGGACAAACCGATGAAGAATAGGCTGTCAGGGGACACCATAGGCACTTCGTGGACAAAGGGATGAAGAATAGGCTGTCAGGGGACACCACAAGCACTTCGTGGACAAAGGGATGAAGAATAGGCTGTCAGGGGACACCGTAGGCACTTCGTGTACAAACCGATGAAGAATAGGCTGCCAGGGGACAAATAGGCCTTTATCGGACAGCAGTAAGGCTGTTGTGACTTTGGACCCCCGTTGCGGGGCCCCTGGGGGGTCTAGAAACATGGGGGTTTCTCCGCGGGCGTCGGGGGAGTCCCAAGATGAGGCCAGGGGCGTTTCCTTGTCCCTAAAAAAATATTTGAGGTCAGCGCGCAGCGTCCAGGAACTGCCGTCCACCGTGTGTCATTTCAGTGGGGCCAGTAAGGCAGTTCCCTTAATTAAGGAATAAGGGAAATTAGGCTGTTCGTGGAAATTTCCCCATTCATTTAAGTTGCCATTGGACAAATAGTAGTACGATGGACGCGTAGGCTTCATTTGGGATCCCATTTGGTGATCAGTTGTGTTGTCCATTGGACGATGTCCCTTACTTTGCTATAAGGGAGTGCAAGGGGCCCTAGGCTCCGCATGGACACCTCTAGGGGCACTGTTGATGTCCAGGGACAGCCTAAAATGCCCACTTCCAACTTATTTAATGGTTTTGTCCACGAAGCGCCTAGGATGTCCTCTGAGAGCCTATTCTTGTCCACGAAGTGCCTATGGTGTCCCCTGACAGCCTATTCTTGTCCACGAAGTGCCTATGGTGTCCACCAACAGCCTATTCTTGTCCACGAAGTGCCTATGGTGTCCACCAACAGCCTATTCTTGTCCACGAAGTGCCTATGGTGTCCACCAACAGCCTATTCTTGTCCACGAAGTGCCTATGGTGTCCACCAACAGCCTATTCTTGTCCACGAAGTGCCTATGGTGTCCACCAACAGCCTATTCTTGTCCACGAAGTGCCTATGGTGTCCCCTAACAGCCTATTTGTGCCATAGTCTTCCTCTTGTCCATGAAGCACCTAGGATGTCCCCTGACAGCCTATTCTTGTCCACGAAGTGCCTATAGTGTCCCCTAACAGCATATTTGTGCCATAGTCTTCCTCTTGTCCACGAAGCACTTATGGTGTCCCCTGTCAGCCTAGTCTTCGTCCCTTTGTCCACGAAACGCCTATGGTGTCCCCTTCCAACCTATTTCCATCACGGCAACCCCCGTTGGAGTGTTTATGTTCTTCAGGGGTCAAAAGGTCGCAGGGGCTCCAAATTTGGCATCGGGGAAGTCCAGGGGCCCCCGGCCCAAGACCCCGGACCCCGGGGTCCAGGGTCATTTCCGAGTGTGTTATTCAGCCAACGGGTTGGTTATAAAGGTCCGTTCGACCCGAAACCGGGTCGTGCGTCTCGTCACGGGCCCCTGGGGCGGCGTCCGAAGTTCCGTGCCCTTTCGACTTTTTTTCGTTCTTATTTGGTCTAGTTGGACACCAACAGCCTATGTCGAATAAGTTGCAGGTGGGACGTCTGGAAAACTGGGGTCAAAAGGTCGCAGGGGCTCCAAATTTTGTACGGGGGTAATCCGGGGGCCCCCGGGGTCCTATATTAGTCATATGTCTATTTTTTGGCAGAAAAACATTCTCCTCCCTATTTTTCAATTTGCCCATTCAAGAGGGTCTGTAGGTCTATGTGAGAAAGAGGGCCTATTGAGAATTTTTGACAAAGCACACCAAAAATATGTCCCCTGTGTTCTAGACGCCCTTCCTATTGATATGCTGTCGTGGGGCCCCCAGACGACCGGCACGTGAAGTTTGGGGCCCCTCGAAGCTCCGGGTGCCGGACGGGACCTGTGTACACGTGTAACTTATACCATTCATTTTCGTAGGTGATTCGTGGACAATGGACAGAATGGTCCGATCGACCCGAAACTGACTAGGGCGTCTCGTCACCGGCCCCTGGGACGGTGTGTGAAGTTCCGTGTCCCTTTGACCTATTTTCGTGCTTAATTGGCCCAATTGGACACCAACAGCCTATGTCAAATAAGTTACAGATGGGACTACAGTTAGGGTTAGGGTTAAGTCAGGGTTCGGCACTGTCGTCCCGAAACTGACTTGGGGGCCTCGTCACGGGCCCCTGGGACGGTGTGTGAAGTTCCGTGTCCCTTCGACCTATTTTCGTGCTTAATTGGCCCAATTGGACACCAACAGCCTATGTCGAATAAGTTGCAGGTGGGACGTCTGGAAAACTGGGGTCAAAAGGTCGCAGGGGCTCCAAATTTTGTACGGTGGTAATCCGGGGGCCCCCGGGGTCCTATGTTAGTCATATGTCTATTTTTTGGCAGAAAAACATTCTCCTCCCTATTTTTCAATTTGCCCATTCAAGAGGGTCTGTAGGTCTATGTGAGAAAGAGGGCCTATTGAGAATTTTTGACAAAGCACACCAAAAATATGTCCCCTGTGTTCTAGACGCCCTTCCTATTGATATGCTGTCGTGGGGCCCCCAGACGACCGGCACGTGAAGTTTGGGGCCCCTCGAAGCTCCGGTTGCCGGACGGGACCTTTGTACACGTGTAACTTATACCATTCATTTTCGTAGGTGATTCGTGGACAACGGACAGAATGGTCCGATCGACCCGAAACTGACTTGGGCGTCTCGTCACCGGCCCCTGGGACGGTGTGTGAAGTTCCGTGTCCCTTTGACCTATTTTCGTGCTTAATTGGCCCAATTGGACACCAACAGCCTATGTCAAATAAGTTACAGATGGGACAACAGTTAGGGTTAGGGTTAAGTCAGGGTTCGGCACTGTCGTCCCGAAACTGACTTGGGGGCCTCGTCACGGGCCCCTGGGACGGTGTGTGAAGTTCCGTGTCCCTTCGACCTATTTTCGTGCTTAATTGGCCCAATTGGACACCAACAGCCTATGTCGAATAAGTTGCAGGTGGGACGTCTGGAAAACTGGGGTCAAAAGGTCGCAGGGACTCAAAAAAAATTTCAGTTGGTGGTCCGGGGCCCACCGTGGGGCCCCAGATGGCCAGCACGTGAAATTGTACCTCATAAAAGCACTGTAATTATGAACTATGATCCATTATTACATTGTCCACGGACAGCCTACAGGTGCCCTGTCGAATAAGTTACAGATGGGACTTCAAAACATCCCACCGGCAACTTATTTGACAGGGCCCCTGAGAGCTGTCCGTGGACAGTGTGATTTTATGCAAATTTTGCACAATTAATGTGTGAAATGTACACCAGTGTCTTGTACAGTGTCCCCTGAGTGGTGTACAGTAGGTTTGACCACAAGTAACCACTCTATTTATGAAATATGACCTTTTAATGCAATGTCCACGGGGAGCCTACAGGTGCCCTGTCGAATAAGTTACAGATGGGACTTCAAAACATCCCACCGGCAACTTATTTGACAGGGCCACTTTAGGCTGTCCGTGGACAGTGTGTTTTTATGCAAATTTTGCACAATTAATGGGTCAAATGTACACCAGTGTGTTGTACAGTGTCCCCTGAGTGGTGTACAGTAGGTTTGACCACATAAAAGCACTGTAGTTAGTTACAGGTGGCCAATCACCCTAAAACTCACACGTATCTTTCTTAAAACTCACATGCTGAAAATGTCTAAGTCAAAAACGGCATCCCACCTGCAACCTATTTGACAGTGCCCCTGAGAGCTGTCCGTGGACAGTGTGATTTTATGCAAATTTTGCACAATTAATGGGTCAAATGTACACCAGTGTGTTGTACAGTGTCCCCTGAGTGGTGTACATTAGGTTTGACCACATAAAAGCACTGTAGTTAGTTACAGGTGGCCAATCACCCTAAAACTCACACGTATCTTTCTTAAAACTCACATGCTGAAAATGTCTAAGTCAAAAACGGCATCCCACCTGCAACCTATTTGACAGGGCCCCTGAGAGCTGTCCGTGGACAGTGTGTTTTTATGCAAATTTTGCACAATTAATGGGTGAAATGTACACCAGTGTGTTGTACAGTGTCCCCTGAGTGGTGTACAGTAGGTTTGACCACAAGTAAGCACTTTATTTATGAAATATGACCTTTTTAATGCAATGTCCACGGACAGCGTACAGGGGCTCCGTCGAATAAGTTGCAGGTGGGCTCGGAACTTTGAACGGCCATAACTCGGGGACCCGGCCGCCTAGCGACACCAAACTCGGGTCAAAGTAGGTCCCCGAGGGGCCCTCTCCAACGGGCCCTAGCCCGAGGCTCTAGCGCCCCCACGGTCCGAGATACGGGGCCCAACATGAAAGGGTGCACTTGAGAAGGAAGGGTCCCAGAGGCTCGGGACTCTGGGGTCTTAGAGGGCCCCTAGGGGCCCCTCACCACCCCAAAGGACGAACCGCTGGGACACGTCCTTTTCGAGATATCGACCATTTTGTCAAAAAGTCCCTTATGTATAACCGGGTGTATCTTGGGAGTTAAGCCGAGTTGGAGCTCCAAACTCCGGGCGTGAGGAGGGCCCTTAGGGCCCCTTCTGACCCCACCGTCCCCAGCTCCTGGGACCTTCCAGTTCCGAGATACGGCCACTTCCGGTCCAGCTTTGACCGGGTGTATCTCGGAAAGCACGCCGACTTTGAGCTCCAAACTCCGGGTGTGAGGGGGTACCAGTGGGCCCCCCATGACCCCAGAGTATGGAGCCCCAAGTCGGCTTGGTTTTGGAGTTATGCCCGGTCAAAGATGGGACTTTGACCGGGTGTATCTTGGGAACCAAGCCGACTTTGAGCTCCAAACTCCGGGTGTGGGGAGGTACCCATGTGCCCCCCTCATGCCGGGAGTATGGAGCCCCAAGTCGGATTGGTTTTGGAGTTATGCCCGGTCAAAGATGGGACTTTGACCGGGTGTATCTCGGAAAGCACGCCGACTTTGAGCTCCAAACTCCGGGTGTGTGGAGGTACCCCTGGGCCCCCCATGACCCCAGAGTATGGAGCCCAAAGTCGGCTTGGTTTTGGAGTTATGCCCGGTCAAAAACAGCATCCCACCTGCAACCTATTTGACAGGGCGCCTGTGAGCTGTCCGTGGACAGTGTGTTTTTATGCAAATTTTGCACAATTAATGGGTCAAATGTACACCAGTGTGTTGTACAGTGTCCCCTGAGTGGTGTACAGTAGGTTTGACCACATAAAAGCACTGTAGTTAGTTACAGGTGGCCAATCACCCTAAAACTCACACGTATCTTTCTTAAAACTCACATGCTGAAAATGTCTAAGTCAAAAACAGCATCCCACCTGCAACCTATTTGACAGGGCGCCTGTGAGCTGTCCGTGGACAGTGTGTTTTTATGCAAATTTTGCACAATTAATGGGTCAAATGTACACCAGTGTGTTGTACAGTGTCCCCTGAGTGGTGTACAGTAGGTTTGACCACATAAAAGCACTGTAGTTAGTTACAGGTGGCCAATCACCCTAAAACTCACACGTATCTTTCTTAAAACTCACATGCTGAAAATGTCTAAGTCAAAAACGGCATCCCACCTGCAACCTATTTGACAGGGCCCCTGAGAGCTGTCCGTGGACAGTGTGATTTTATGCAAATTTTGCACAATTAATGGGTCAAATGTACACCAGTGTGTTGTACAGTATCCCCTGAGTGGTGTACAGTAGGTTTGACCACATAAAAGCACTGTAGTTAGTTACAGGTGGCCAATCACCCTAAAACTCACACGTATCTTTCTTAAAACTCACATGCTGAAAATGTCTAAGTCAAAAACGGCATCCCAACTGCAACCTATTTGAAAGGGCGCCTGTGAGCTGTCCGTGGACAGTGTGTTTTTATGCAAATTTTGCACAATTAATGGGTCAAATGTACACCAGTGTGTTGTACAGTGTCCCCTGAGTGGTGTACAGTAGGTTTGACCACAAGTAAGCACTTTATTTATGAAATATGACCCTTTTAATGCAATGTCCACGGACAGCGCACAGGGCCTCCGTCGAATAAGTTGCCGGTGGGCTCCGAACTTTGAACGGCCATAACTCGGGGACCCGGCCGCCTAGCGACACCAAACTCGGGTCAAAGTAGGTCCCCGAGGGGCCCTCTCCAACGGGCCCTAGCCCGAGGCTCTAGCGCCCCCACGGTCCGAGATACGGGGCCCAACAGGAAAGGGTGTACTTGAGAAGGAAGGGTCCCAGAGGCTCGGGACTCTGGGGTCTTAGAGGGCCCCTAGGGGCCCCTCACCACCCCAAAGGACGAACCGCTGGGACACGTCCTTTTCGAGATATCGACCATTTTGTCTAAAAGTCCCTTATGTATAATCGGGTGTATCTTGGGAGTTAAGCCGAGTTGGAGCTCCAAACTCCGGGCGTGAGGAGGGCCCTTAGGGCCCCTTCTGACCCCACCGTCCCCAGCTCCTGGGACCTTCCAGTTCCGAGATACGGCCACTTCCGGTCCAGCTTTGACCGGGTGTATCTCGGAAAGCACGCCGACTTTGAGCTCCAAACTCCGGGTGTGAGGGGGTACCAGTGGGCCCCCCATGACCCCAGAGTATGGAGCCCCAAGTCGGCTTGGTTTTGGAGTTATGCCCGGTCAAAGATGGGACTTTGACCGGGTGTATCTTGGGAACCAAGCCGACTTTGAGCTCCAAACTCCGGGTGTGGGGAGGTACCCATGTGCCCCCCTCATGCCGGGAGTATGGAGCCCCAAGTCGGCTTGGTTTTGGAGTTATGCCCGGTCAAAGATGGGACTTTGACCGGGTGTATCTTGGGAACCAAGCCGAATTAGAGCTCCACACTCTGGGCATGGGGGGGTACCAGTGGGCCCCCCATGACCCCCGAGTATGGAGCCCCAAGTCGGCTCCGTTCCAGAGATATGGCCACTTCCTGTGGAACTTTGACCGGGTGTATCTCTGAAAGCACGCCGACTTTGAGCTCCAAACTCCGGGTGTGAGGGGGTACCAGTGGGCCCCCCATGACCCCAGAGTATGGAGCCCCAAGTCGGCTTGGTTTTGGAGTTATGCCCGGTCAAAAACAGCATCCCACCTGCAACCTATTTGACAGGGCCCCTGTGAGCTGTCCGTGGACAGTGTGTTTTTATGCAAATTTTGCACAATTAATGGGTCAAATGTACACCAGTGTGTTGTACAGTGTCCCCTGAGTGGTGTACAGTAGGTTTGACCACATAAAAGCACTGTAGTTAGTTACAGGTGGCCAATCACCCTAAAACTCACACGTATCTTTCTTAAAACTCACATGCTGAAAATGTCTAAGTCAAAAACGGCATCCCACCTGCAACCTATTTGACAGGGCCCCTGAGAGCTGTCCGTGGACAGTGTGATTTTATGCAAATTTTGCACAATTAATGGGTCAAATGTACACCAGTGTGTTGTACAGTGTCCCCTGAGTGGTGTACAGTAGGTTTGACCACATAAAAGCACTGTAGTTAGTTACAGGTGGCCAATCACCCTAAAACTCACACGTATCTTTCTTAAAACTCACATGCTGAAAATGTCTAAGTCAAAAACGGCATCCCACCTGCAACCTATTTGACAGGGCCCCTGTGAGCTGTCCGTGGACAGTGTGATTTTATGCAAATTTTGCACAATTAATGGGTCAAATGTACACCAGTGTGTTGTACAGTGTCCCCTGAGTGGTGTACAGTAGGTTTGACCACAAAAAATATTCAAAGGGATGAAGAATAGGCTGTCA
>NW_027645858.1:32500-45000 GCF_949319135.1 Squalius cephalus
TCCCCTCGGGGTCCCCTCAAGCCCAGAGTATGGAGCCCCAACTCGGCTTATTTTTGGAGTTACGTCCGGTCAAAGTTGAAACTTCAAGCGGGTGTATCTCTGGAACCATGCCGAGTTGGGGCTCCATACTCTGGGCACACGGGGGTCCCCTCGGGGTCCCCTCAAGCCCAGAGTATGGAGCCCCAACTCGGCTTATTTTTGGAGTTACGTCCGGTCAAAGTTGAAACTTCAAGCGGGTGTATCTCTGGAACCATGCCGAGTTGGGGCTCCATACTCTGGGCACACGGGGGTCCCCTCGGGGTCCCCTCAAGCCCAGAGTATGGAGCCCCAACTCGGCTTATTTTTGGAGTTACGTCCGGTCAAAGTTGAAACTTCAAGCGGGTGTATCTCTGGAACCATGCCGAGTTGGGGCTCCATACTCTGGGCACACGGGGGTCCCCTCGGGGTCCCCTCAAGCCCAGAGTATGGAGCCCCAACTCGGCTTATTTTTGGAGTTACGTCCGGTCAAAGTTGAAACTTCAAGCGGGTGTATCTCTGGAACCATGCCGAGTTGGGGCTCCATACTCTGGGCACACGGGGGTCCCCTCGGGGTCCCCTCAAGCCCAGAGTATGGAGCCCCAACTCGGCTTATTTTTGGAGTTACGTCCGGTCAAAGTTGAAACTTCAAGCGGGTGTATCTCTGGAACCAAGCCGAGTTGGGGCTCCATACACCAGGGGTGGGGGGGCCCCATGGTACTCCCCCACGCCCGGAGTATGGAGCTCCAACTCGGCTTACTTTCGTAGTTGCGGGAGTAACCATGACTCTCTTAAGGTAGAGAGAGAGAGAGAGTGTGTGAACCAGAGTGTATTGAACCGGTGCCTCATCTCAGTGATGAAGCCGAGTTGGGGCTCCATACTCTGGGCACATGGGGGTCCCCTAGGGGTGCCCCCACGCCCAGAGTATGGAGCCCCAACTCGGCTTACTTTTCGAGTTACGTCCGGTCAAAGTCGAAACTTCAAGCGGGTATATCTCTGGGACCAATCCGAGTTGGGGCTCCACACTCTGGGCACAAGGGGGTCCCCTCGGGGTGCCCCCACGCCCAGAGTATGGAGCCCCAACTCGGCTTACTTTTCGAGTTACGTCCGGTCAAAGTTGAAATTTCAAGCGGGTGTATCTCTGGAACCATGCCGAGTTGGGGCTCCATACACCAGGGGTGGGGGGGCCCTACGGTGCTCCCCCCACGCCCGGAGTATGGAGCTCCAACTCGGCTTACTTTCGGAGATACGCCCGGTCAAAGCTGGACAGGAAGTGACCGTATCTCGGCAACCGAGCCGAGTTGGGGCTCCGTACGCCAGGGGTGGTGGGGGCCCTACGGTGCTCCCCCCACGCCCAGAGTATGGAGCCCCAACTCGGCTTATTTTTCGAGTTACGTCCGGTCAAAGTTGAAATTTCAAGCGGGTATATCTCTGGGACCAACTAGGACTCTCTTAAGGTAGAGATCGAACCAGAGTGTATTGAACCGGTGCCTCATCTCAGTGATGAAGCCGAGTTGGGGCTCCATACTCTGGGCACAAGGGGGTCCCCTGGGGGTCCCCCCACGCCCAGAGTATGGAGCCCCAACTCGGCTTATTTTTCGAGTTACGTCCGGTCAAAGTCGAAACTTCAAGCGGGTGTATCTCTGGGACCAATCCGAGTTGGGGCTCCATACTCTGGGCACAAGGGGGTCCCCTGGGGGTCCCCCCACGCCCAGAGTATGGAGCCCCAACTCGGCTTACTTTTCGAGTTACGTCCGGTCAAAGTTGAAATTTCAAGCGGGTGTATCTCTGGGACCAAGCCGAGTTGGGGCTCCATGCTCTGGGCACAAGGGGGTCCCCTGGGGGTCCCCCCACGCCCGGAGTATGGAGCCCCAACTCGGCTTACTTTTCGAGTTACGTCCGGTCAAAGTTGAAATTTCAAGCGGGCGTATCTCTGGAACCCTGCCGAGTTGGGGCTCCGTACGCCAGGGGTGGGGGGGCCCTACGGTGCTCCCCCCACGCCCGGAGTATGGAGCTCCAACTCGGCTTACTTTCGGAGATACGCCCGGTCAAAGCTGGACAGGAAGTGACCGTATCTCGGCAACCGAGCCGAGTTGGGGCTCCGTACGCCAGGGGTGGGGGGGCCCTACGGTGCTCCCCCCCACGCCCAGAGTATGGAGCCCCAACTCGGCTCACTTTCCGAGTTACGCCCGGTCAAAGCTGGACCGGAAGTGGCCGTATCTCGGGACCGGAAGGTCCCCGGAGCTCGGGACGGCGGGAGGAGTAGGGTGCCCTCGGGGCCCCCCGGCACCCGCCGTCTCGAGCCGCTGGGACCTTCCGTTCCCGAGATAGGCCCGGTTACGCGCAAGGGACTTTTGGACAAAACGGCCCGTATCTCGGGAAGGGGAGGTCCCAGCGCCTCGCCCTTTCGTGTCTCGGGGGGGTCCCTCGGGTAGCTCTCGGACCCCGCCTCCCCGAGCCCCTTGGGCCCTTCCTTCCGACGCGCGCGCCGTCCTGTCGGGCCCCGTTTCTCCGGGACCCGGGGGCCCCGGAGCTCGGGGGTGGGCTCCTTGGAAGGGGCCCGCCGAGACCCTACTCTGACCCGAGTTTGGCGTCGATGGGACCCACCTTCCCCGAGTCACGGCCGTTCAAAGTCCGGGCCCCTTCTCGGCTCCCGAGCCCAAAACCTGCAGTGGGTCGGGACCTCCACGGCCCCGGGGGCTCTGGTGGCACGCCGAGGAAGGTTCACCGTTCTGGGGACGCGGCCAGCGCTCGGCGGGGACTAACCGGGACTCTCTTAAGGTAGCGGCCGAGCAGAGAGCCGAGCGAACGGAGGAAGTTTCGCGAATATCTCGAAAAGCGCTCGGCTAAAAAATCCCAAACTCGGGTCGGTCGTGGGCCTCGGGGGGGCCTATCCAACGGGCCCACCCCCGTCCCCGAGGGCCCCCGGGTCGGGGAGCTACGGCCGGTCAAAGGCGCAGCTTTTCCGGCTCCTATCTCGGGAACCCCTGGCTCAATCTTCCCCGAACCGCCACTCGATCGTAGGGATGGACGAGGCCTTTCGAATGAGCCCACCCACGGGCTGAAATTCGCCAGGGCCCCGGAGATATAACCGTTCAAAGTCGGGGGCCCCAATCCGGCAGGGGGGCGTCCCCGGGGCCCGCCGCTCTCCCCTTCCAGCGAGGGCCCCCCTGGGACCTCCTCACCCGAATTTGAGCTCTCTGGGTCTTCGCGTCGCCGAGATACGGCCGCTTTTTCTCCCATTGGCCGTGATGTCATCATCCAAAGCGGCCCCGCCTTTTTGGCGCGCGCCCGGTGGTTTTCGGCTCATATCTCCGCGAAAACTCCACCAAAATGGACCAAACCGGTACCGTTCTTTTCGTCTCGACCAGACGCTTCCGAAGAGCCCGGCGCCCGCCGGATCCGTTGAGTTTTCGCCGAGATATTTGCGTTTTTCGCCTTCGCGGCGCTGTATCTCGGGCCCCCGGGGGCCCCGGAGGCCGTGGGTGGGCTCTTTGGAAAGCTCTCGTCCCGCTCTATACTCGATAAAAATTTGGCGTCGATAGGACCCACCGCGGCCGAGTTACGGCCGTTTTAATACGTTTGCAGTGGGTTACCATCCATCAAAAGTGCGTGCGCTCTAAGGTGGGCGCCCAGGCCGGCCAGGGCGCTCCATACCCGACTAGGAGCGCCTAGCCCCGCGGCCCTGGTGGGCCTGCCGGTGCAAAGGGTGTCCTGCAAGGGACCATTCTGGTTTTGGGGGAAGTGGGGTGACCGCTTCCCCCGGGGAGTCTGGGGATCGGCTCTGGGGGGGTCTGTGGCCCTGTGGCTTGGTCCTGGAGCCCATCCTCGCTCCCAAAACCTAAGTCCCAAATGTTGCAGTGCACCCTGAGCTCCAGGCACCCGGGAGCTCTTCGGCCAACCCAGGGAGGGTGCCTTGTCCCCGGTCAGACGCAGCTCGCCCCCGCCGCCCCTGGGGCTCAGCCTGGAGCCGAGACGGTCCTAAAACGGCCCTTGGGGCCTATATGGGAGAGGAGGGTGGTGGAAGTCCTGGAGGGAGAGGGCCTCCAGGACCGGCCCAAGCCCAGCCAGGGGCCACTCTGGCTGGGGACGAAAACCAGGGCGAGCTGGGCGCCCGGAGCTCTGGAAGTCCTGGAGGGAGAGGGCCTCCAGGACCGGCCCAAGCCCAGCCAGGCCCCGCTCTGGCTGGGGACGAAAACCAGGGCGAGCTGGGCGCCCGGAGCTCTGGAAGTCCTGGAGGGAGAGGGCCTCCAGGACCGGCCCAAGCCCAGCCAGGCCCCGCTCTGGCTGGGGACGAAAACCAGGGCGAGCTGGGCGCCCGGAGCTCTGGAAGTCCTGGAGGGAGAGGGCCTCCAGGACCGGCCCAAGCCCAGCCAGGCCCCGCTCTGGCTGGGGACGAAAACCAGGGCGAGCTGGGCGCCCGGAGCTCTGGAAGTCCTGGAGGGAGAGGGCCTCCAGGACCGGCCCAAGCCCAGCCAGGCCCCGCTCTGGCTGGGGACGAAAACCAGGGCGAGCTGGGCGCCCGGGGCTCTGGAAGTCCTGGAGGGAGAGGGCCTCCAGGACCGGCCCAAGCCCAGCCAGGCCCCGCTCTGGCTGGGGACGAAAACCAGGGCGAGCTGGGCGCCCGGGGCTCTGGAAGTCCTGGAGGGAGAGGGCCTCCAGGACCGGCCCAAGCCCAGCCAGGCCCCGCTCTGGCTGGGGACGAAACCCAGGGCGAGCTGGGCGCCCGGAGCTCTGGAAGTCCTGGAGGGAGAGGGCCTCCAGGACCGGCCCAAGCCCAGCCAGGCCCCGCTCTGGCTGGGGACGAAACCCAGGGCGAGCTGGGCGCCCGGAGCTCTGGAAGTCCTGGAGGGAGAGGGCCTCCAGGACCGGCCCAAGCCCAGCCGGGCCCCGCTCTGGCTGGGGAGAGTGAGTTCAATCTCCACCGTTGTGGTGGAGCTGTGGATTTTTTGAAAAATATGACAAAGTCCGTAAACGTGAGGTGGGTTCAGAGCTCCATGCCCTCAGACCTCCCTGGCCAGCCCAGGGAGGGTGCCTCCGTCCCGGGCACAGACAGGTCGGTGGGCCTACCGCCTGGAGCTCCGCCTGGAGCTAAGTCGGTCCTAAAACGGACCTTCGGGCCTGTATGGAGGAGGGAAAGAGCAGGTGGAGGCACACACCCGACCGACCCTCATCAGACCGTGGTGAGCCCCACTCAGAGTCGCTCTGGGTGGGTATAAACTCCAGCTTACGCCACGCGCGGTGGAAGTCCTGGAGGGAGAGGGCCTCCAGGACCGTTCCAAGCCCAGACAGGGGCCACTCTGGCTGGGGACGAAACCCAGGGCGAGCTGGGCGCCCGGAGCTCTGGAAGTCCTGGAGGGAGAGGGCCTCCAGGACCGTTCCAAGCCCAGACAGGGGCCACTCTGGCTGGGGACGAAACCCAGGGCGAGCTGGGCGCCCGGAGCTCTGGAAGTCCTGGAGGGAGAGGGCCTCCATCTGGCTGGGGACGAAACCCAGGGCGAGCTGGGCGCCCGGAGCTCTGGAAGTCCTGGAGGGAGAGGGCCTCCAGGACCGTTCCAAGCCCAGACAGGGGCCACTCTGGCTGGGGACGAAACCCAGGGCGAGCTGGGCGCCCGGAGCTCTGGAAGTCCTGGAGGGAGAGGGCCTCCAGGACCGTTCCAAGCCCAGCCAGGGGCCACTCTGGCTGGGGACGAAATCCAGGGCGAGCCGAGCGCGGTGGAGCTCTGGAAGTCCTGGATGGAGAGGGCCTCCAGGACCATTCCAAGCCCAGCCAGGGAGGGTGCGCTCTGGCTGGGGAGTGAGTTCAATCTCCGCCGTGGTGGAGCGCTGAAAAACACGAAACCTCCAGGGAAAAAAGATGGGGGGGGTTGATTCCCTGAAAAGTGCATCCCAGGCATGGCGCACCTCTCCTGGGCACGAATAAAGCCCAAAGCCCATGGAGAAGGTGACTCTGGTGACAAGATCTCAAAAAATGACAAAGTCCAAAAATTTGCAGTGGGTTCAAACCTCCAGGGCCTTCAAGGCAGTGACCCAAGCCAGGGAGGGTGCGCTCTGGCTGGGGAGTGAGTTCAATCTCCGCCGTGGTGGAGCTCTGAAAAACATGAGACCTCCAGGAAAAAAAGATGGGGGGTTGATTCCCTGAAAAGTGCATCCCAGGCATGGCGCACCTCTCCTGGGCAAGAATAAAGCCCAAAGCCCATGGAGAAATTGACTCTGGTACCGCGCTCTCCAAAAATGACAAAGTCCAAAAATTTGCAGTGGGTTCAAACCTCCAGGGCCTTCAAGGCAGTGACCCAAGCCAGGGAGGGTGCGCTCTGGCTGGGGAGTGAGTTCAATCTCCGCCGTGGTGGAGCTCTGAAAAACATGAGACCTCCAGGAAAAAAAGATGGGGGGTTGATTCCCTGAAAAGTGCATCCCAGGCATGGCGCACCTCTCCTGGGCAAGAATAAAGCCCAAAGCCCATGGAGAAATTGACTCTGGTACCGCGCTCTCCAAAAATGACAAAGTCCAAAAATTTGCAGTGGGTTCAAACCTCCAGGGCCTTCAAGGCAGTGACCCAAGCCAGGGAGGGTGCGCTCTGGCTGGGGAGTGAGTTCAATCTCCGCCGTGGTGGAGCTCTGAAAAACATGAGACCTCCAGGAAAAAAGATGGGGGGGGGTTGATTCCCTGAAAAGTGCATCCCAGGCATGGCGCACCTCTCCTGGGCAAGAATAAAGCCCAAAGCCCATGGAGAAATTGACTCTGGTACCGCGCTCTCCAAAAATGACAAAGTCCAAAAATTTGCAGTGGGTTCAAACCTCCAGGGCCTTCAAGGCAGTGACCCAAGCCAGGGAGGGTGCGCTCTGGCTGGGGAGTGAGTTCAATCTCCGCCGTGGTGGAGCTCTGAAAAACATGAGACCTCCAGGAAAAAAGATGGGGGGGGGTTGATTCCCTGAAAAGTGCATCCCAGGCATGGCGCACCTCTCCTGGGCACGAACAAAGCCCAAAGCCCATGGAGAAATTGGCTCTGGTGCCGCGCTCTCAAAAAATGACAAAGTCCAAAAACTTGCAGTGGGTTCAAACCTCCATGCTCTCAGACCTCCCTGGCCGGCCCAGGGAGGGTGGCCCGTCCTGGGCCAGAGTCAGATTTTACCGCCACTCCTGGAGCTCCGTCTGGAGCGAAGACGGTCCTAAAACGGACCTCCGGGCATGTATGGAGGAGGGTGGAGCAGCCTTCCAGGGCACGAATAAAGCCCAAAGCCCATGGAGAAGGTGACTCTGGTGACAAGATCTCAAAAAATGACAAAGTCCAAAAATTTGCAGTGGGTTCAAACCTCCAGGGCCTTCAAGGCAGTGACCCAAGCCAGGGAGGGTGCGCTCTGGCTGGGGAGTGAGTTCAATCTCCGCCGTGGTGGAGCTCTGAAAAACATGAGACCTCCAGGAAAAAAAGATGGGGGGGTTGATTCCCTGAAAAGTGCATCCCAGGCATGGCGCACCTCTCCTGGGCAAGAATAAAGCCCAAAGCCCATGGAGAAATTGACTCTGGTACCGCGCTCTCCAAAAATGACAAAGTCCAAAAATTTGCAGTGGGTTCAAACCTCCAGGGCCTTCAAGGCAGTGACCCAAGCCAGGGAGGGTGCGCTCTGGCTGGGGAGTGAGTCCAATCTCCGCCGTGGTGGAGCTCTGAAAAAACACGAAACCTCCAGGGGAAAAGATGGGGGGGGTTGATTCCCTGAAAAGTGCATCCCAGGCATGGCGCACCTCTCCTGGGCACGAATAAAGCCCAAAGCCCATGGAGAAAGTGACTCTGGTGCCGAAATCTCAAAAAATGACAAAGTCCAAAAACTTGCAGTGGGTTCAGACCTCCATGCTCTCAGACCTCCCTGGCCGGCCCAGGGAGGGTGGCCCGTCCTGGGCCAGAGTCAGATTTTACCGCCACTCCTGGAGCTCCGTCTGGAGCGAAGACGGTCCTAAAACGGACCTCCGGGCATGTATGGAGGAGGGTGGAGCAGCCTTCCAGGGCACGAATAAAGCCCAAAGGCCATGGAGAAAGTGACTCTGGTGCCGAAATCCCAAAAAATGACAAAGTCCAAAAACTTGCAGTGGGTTCAAACCTCCATGCTCTCAGACCTCCCTGGCCGGCCCAGGGAGGGCGGCCCGTCCTGGGTCAGATTCAGATTTTAGCGCCACCCCTGGAGCTCCGTCTGGAGCGAAGACGGTCCTAAAACGGACCTTCGGGCATGTATGGAGGAGGGTGGAGCAGCCTCCCTGGGCACGAATAAAGCCCAAAGCCCATGGAGAAAGCGAGTCTGGTGGCGAAATGACAAAGTCCAAAAATGTTGCGGTGGACTCAAAGCTCCATGCTCTCAGACCTCCCTGGCCGGCCCAGGGAGGGTGGCCCGTCCTGGGTCAGAGTCAGATTTTCCCGCCACCCCCGGAGCTCCGTCTGGAGCAAAGACGGTCCTAAAACGGACCTTCGGGCCTATATGGAAGAGGGGAGTGCGGCCCTCATCAGACCGTCGTGAGTCCCACTCAGAGGTGCCCTGGTCGGGTATAAAGTCCAGATTACAGGTCTCTGGAAGTTCCTGGAGGGGAGAGGGCCTCCAGGAGAAAGCAGGCCGGCCAGCCCAGGCAGGGGGCACTCTGGCTGGGGGAAGAGAAGAGACTTCCATCTCTGGCAGTACGAAACCTCCAGGAAATGACAGGCTGGTTCTCTGAAAGCGCTTCCCAGGCAGGGTGCAGCCTCCCCGGGAGTCGAATCAAGCTCAAACGGGGCCCCCCACTGAGTCAAAATTTGAAGAAATGACTAAGTCCATAAACGTGAGGTGGGTTCAGAGCTCCGTGCTCTCAGACCTCCCTGGCCAGCCCGGGGAGGGTGCCTCGGTCCCGGTCACAGACAGTTGGGCGCGTGCCTACCGGAGCTCCGCCTGGGGCTGAGTCGGTCCTAAAACGGACCTCCGGGCCTTTGTGGAGGAGGGAAAGAGCAGGTGGAGGCACACACCCGGCCGCCCTCATCAGACCGTCGTGAGTCCCACTCAGAGTTGCCCCTGGGTGGGTATAAAATCCATATTATACACCACTCTGGAAGTCCTGGAGGGGAGAGGGCCTCCAGGAGAGAGTCGGCCGGCCAGCCCAGGCAGGGGGCCCTCTGGCTGGGGAAGAGAAGAGACTTTTGGTCTCTGGCAGTACGAAACCTCCAGGAAATGACAGGCTGGTTCTCTGAAAGCGCTTCCCAGGCAGGGTGCAGCCTTCCTGGGAAACGAATCAAGCTCAAACGGGGCCCCCCATTGAGTCAAAATTTGAAGAAATGACTAAGTCCATAAACGTGAGGTGGGTTCAGAGCTCCGTGCTCTCAGACCTCCCTGGCCAGCCCGGGGAGGGTGCCTCGGTCCCGGTCACAGACAGTTGGGCGCGTGCCTACCGGAGCTCCGCCTGGGGCTGAGTCGGTCCTAAAACGGACCTCCGGGCCTTTGTGGAGGAGGGAAAGAGCAGGTGGAGGCACACACCCGGCCGCCCTCATCAGACCGTCGTGAGTCCCACTCAGAGTTGCCCCTGGGTGGGTATAAAATCCATATTATACACCACTCTGGAAGTCCTGGAGGGGAGAGGGCCTCCAGGAGAGAGTCGGCCGGCCAGCCCAGGCAGGGGGCCCTCTGGCTGGGGAAGAGAAGAGACTTTTGGTCTCTGGCAGTACGAAACCTCCAGGAAATGACAGGCTGGTTTTCTGAAAGCGCTTCCCAGGCAGGGTGCAGCCTTCCTGGGAAACGAATCAAGCTCAAACGAGCCCCCCATTGAGTCACATCTGAAGAAAAGACTAAGTCCACGAACGTGAGGTGGGTTCAGAGCTCCGTGCTCTCAGACCTCCCTGGCCAGCCCGGGGAGGGTGCCTCGGTCCCGGTCACAGACAGTTGGGCGCGTGCCTACCGGAGCTCCGCCTGGGGCTGAGTCGGTCCTAAAACGGACCTTCGGGGTCTCGAGGAGGAGGGGACAACGGACACGGAACACAAGAGCCATGGTGGTCAGACCGGGTAGGGAAACGGCCTGACTCAGCCCAGAGTAGTGGCACTTGGTGCGGGCGAGAGACTTCCAGTAAACGCGGGTCTGGTTTGGACACCCAGACCCCCCTCGGTGCCAGGGCGTGCATACCGGTTGAACCTGTGGCGAGCTTAGGGGTGAAAGACACGGTGACAAGGTATATAACGGACAACGGGCGCCTCCGGGTTGCCCGGGGCCCGGAGGAGCGCACCCTCTCCTTCGGGCCGTCACGTCGGGGTGCCTGGTCGATTGGAGCTTCGGACGCGCCAGGGGACGGCCCCTGCCCGGTCGAGAGGCCGCTATGGGCAGCTTGCTCCTCCCCGATTTGCGCGTCGACTCTAGACGCGGCCTCCCTCCGGGGAAAGCAGGCCGCGTCGAACCTCGGGAGACTCAGCTGGCCCGTCGGAAAAAACGGATGTCCGCAGCAGGGGCGGCCGCGGGTGCGTCGGGAGGCTTGGACGGTCGGTGGGGTTTCCTTAGGGGGCCCCCTTACCCCGCCGGCACGTCTTGGAGCCGAACTTTGCCCCGCGCCTCCCTCGCTTTGAAAGCACCCCTTCCCGGTTACGGCCTCGATCCAGAGGCCTCCCCCCCCTCCCACCCTGGGCGGAGGGTTCCCTCACGCGCCCTACGAGCGGCCGTGCCGCCTCGAGCCCAGGCCCGAGCGGAGCGAGACCCGCGTGTAGGAAGCCAGCGCGCGGCGGTTCGCTCGTCCGCCCGGGTGCTCCTCGGTCGATCCCCGAGGTAAATCAACCATATGCTTGTCGAACCGCTCGGTCTTGGGTAAATGGCGAAACAACTCCAGGGGCTTGAGACACCCCTGGAGGAAAGGGTGGTGGAGCAAAGAAAATGCAACACAGAAAAACGGACAGAGTCCCAAACGCTGCGGTTCAACCAGATTCCCACGAACACTCGACTCCTCTGGCTGGTGACCAGGGAGGGCGCCTCGGTGTCGGGCACGATCGAATCCGTCCGCCGTGACGGAGCTCCCGTCGGAGCAAAGACGGTCCTGAAACGGACCTTGGGGGTGTTGTCGAGGAGAAGGGGACACACGCTCCGCTCGGACAAGGTGAGAGGGAAAACAAACGGGTGCCTCCGGGTCCCCTCGGTTCGGTTCGCTACATCCTGGGGAGGATGCCTTATCTGGGGCGGTGAGCGGCGTCGAAGGCGCCCCCGGAGGAGAAAAAGTCCACCTCCGGGAAAAAAAAAAAAAAACGGACAGAGTCCGAAACGCTGGGGTCCAACCAGATTCCCACAAACACGCGTCTCCCTGGCTGGCGACCAGGGAGGGCGCCTCGGTGTCGGGCACGATCGAATCCGTCTGCCGTGACGGAGCTCCCGTCGGAGCAAAGACGGTCCTAAAACGGACCTTGGGGGTTTTGTCGAGGAGGGGACAAACGCTCCGCTCGGACAAGGTGAGAGGAAGAAAAACGGGTGCCTCCGGGTTCGGTTTCCTACATCCTGGCGCCCTGGAGGAAAGTCCACCTCCGAAAAAACGGACAGAGTCCAGAAATGTGCATTCCAACGAGATCCCCAAGGGGACCCGCCTCCCTGGCCGACACCCAGGGAGGGCGCCTCAGACTCGGGCGCGGGCGAATCCGTCGGTGCGATGGAGCTCACGTCGGAGCAAAGACGGTCCTAAAACGGACCTTCGGGGTTTTGTCGAGAAGGGGACAAACGCCCCGCTCGGACAAGGTAACGGACTTCCGTAGAACAGGCGCCTCCGGGTTGCCTGGGGCCCGGAGGAGCGCACCCCCTCCTCCGGGCCGTCACTCAGGGGTTGCCTGGTCGATTGGAACTTCGGACGCGCCTGGGGACGGCCCCTGCCCGGTCGAGAGACCGCTATGGGCAGCTTGCTCCTCCCCGACTTTGCGCGTCGACTCTAGACGCGGCCTCCCTCCGGGGAAAGCAGGCCGCGTCGACCTCGGGAGACTCAGACGGCCCGTCTGAAACGAATGTCCGCCACGGCGGCGGAGGACGTGGGCGCGCGGGAAGGTTCGGACGGTCGGGGCCACAACCCCCATCCAGTCTTCGAGCCGACCTTCGCCCCGCGCCTCCCCGCCCGAAAAGCACCCTTCCCGGTTACGGCCTCGACCCAGCGGCCACCCACCCCCTCTGCCCCCGCGGAGGAGGGTTCCGCACGCGCCCCCCTATGAGCGGCCGCGCCGTCCTCGACGTCTCCCCCGGGAGGCCCGAGCGGAGCGAGACCCGTGTGTAGGAAGCCCGGCGTTGTCGCGGTTCTCCTTCCAAGGGCGCTTACCTGGTTGATCCTGCCAGTAGCATATGCTTGTCTCAAAGATTAAGCCATGCAGGTCTAAGTGCACACGGTCGGTACAGTGAAACTGCGAATGGCTCATTAAATCAGTTATGGTTCCTTTGATCGCTCCACCCGCTACTTGGATAACTGTGGCAATTCCAGAGCTAATACATGCAAACGAGCGCCGACCCGGCTCCCCCCGGGGGGTCGGGGACGC
>NW_027645858.1:52500-65000 GCF_949319135.1 Squalius cephalus
GGAGGGGTGGACCGAGGTGGGGGTCCCTGCCCGGGGCTCTGGTTCCCCGAGTCGGGCGGAGGGGTGGACCGAGGTGGGGGTCCCTGCCCGGGGCTCTGGTTCCCCGAGGCGGGCGGAGGGGTGGACCGAGGTGGGGGTCCCTGCCCGGGGCTCTGGTTCCCCGAGGCGGGCGGAGGGGTGGACCGAGGTGGGGGTCCCTGCCCGGGGCTCTGGTTCTCCGAGTCGGATAGGAGAGCCGGGTGGGTCCCTCCTCCACCCTGGAAGTCTCCTCAAGCCAGCCACCATAGCCTAAGTCGATTTTGGGTTACCAGTGGCCCGGTTCTCTTGAGGCCCGGGTGGGCTGGGACAGTAATGCCCGGGCTTAAGTGTGGGACCCCCGGGTTCGGCCGGTGCTCGGGTGAGGTGGGTAGGGTTAGGTGGGGTGAAGCAGAGCGGGTATATCTCCGGGCCCATGCCGAGTTGGGGCTCCATACTCTGGGCACACGGGGGTCCCGTCGGGGTCCCCTCAAGCCCAGAGTATGGAGCCCCAACTCGGCTTATTTTTGGAGTTACGTCCGGTCAAAGTTGAAACTTCAAGCGGGTGTATCTCTGGAACCATGCCGAGTTGGGGCTCCATACTCTGGGCACACGGGGGTCCCCTCGGGGTCCCCTCAAGCCCAGAGTATGGAGCCCCAACTCGGCTTATTTTTGGAGTTACGTCCGGTCAAAGTTGAAACTTCAAGCGGGTGTATCTCTGGAACCATGCCGAGTTGGGGCTCCATACTCTGGGCACACGGGGGTCCCCTCGGGGTCCCCTCAAGCCCAGAGTATGGAGCCCCAACTCGGCTTATTTTTGGAGTTACGTCCGGTCAAAGTTGAAACTTCAAGCGGGTGTATCTCTGGAACCATGCCGAGTTGGGGCTCCATACTCTGGGCACACGGGGGTCCCCTCGGGGTCCCCTCAAGCCCAGAGTATGGAGCCCCAACTCGGCTTATTTTTGGAGTTACGTCCGGTCAAAGTTGAAACTTCAAGCGGGTGTATCTCTGGAACCATGCCGAGTTGGGGCTCCATACTCTGGGCACACGGGGGTCCCCTCGGGGTCCCCTCAAGCCCAGAGTATGGAGCCCCAACTCGGCTTATTTTTGGAGTTACGTCCGGTCAAAGTTGAAACTTCAAGCGGGTGTATCTCTGGAACCATGCCGAGTTGGGGCTCCATACTCTGGGCACACGGGGGTCCCCTCGGGGTCCCCTCAAGCCCAGAGTATGGAGCCCCAACTCGGCTTATTTTTGGAGTTACGTCCGGTCAAAGTTGAAACTTCAAGCGGGTGTATCTCTGGAACCATGCCGAGTTGGGGCTCCATACTCTGGGCACACGGGGGTCCCCTCGGGGTCCCCTCAAGCCCAGAGTATGGAGCCCCAACTCGGCTTATTTTTGGAGTTACGTCCGGTCAAAGTTGAAACTTCAAGCGGGTGTATCTCTGGAACCAAGCCGAGTTGGGGCTCCATACACCAGGGGTGGGGGGGCCCCATGGTACTCCCCCACGCCCGGAGTATGGAGCTCCAACTCGGCTTACTTTCGTAGTTGCGGGAGTAACCATGACTCTCTTAAGGTAGAGAGAGAGAGAGAGTGTGTGAACCAGAGTGTATTGAACCGGTGCCTCATCTCAGTGATGAAGCCGAGTTGGGGCTCCATACTCTGGGCACATGGGGGTCCCCTAGGGGTGCCCCCACGCCCAGAGTATGGAGCCCCAACTCGGCTTACTTTTCGAGTTACGTCCGGTCAAAGTCGAAACTTCAAGCGGGTATATCTCTGGGACCAATCCGAGTTGGGGCTCCACACTCTGGGCACAAGGGGGTCCCCTCGGGGTGCCCCCACGCCCAGAGTATGGAGCCCCAACTCGGCTTACTTTTCGAGTTACGTCCGGTCAAAGTTGAAATTTCAAGCGGGTGTATCTCTGGAACCATGCCGAGTTGGGGCTCCATACACCAGGGGTGGGGGGGCCCTACGGTGCTCCCCCCACGCCCGGAGTATGGAGCTCCAACTCGGCTTACTTTCGGAGATACGCCCGGTCAAAGCTGGACAGGAAGTGACCGTATCTCGGCAACCGAGCCGAGTTGGGGCTCCGTACGCCAGGGGTGGTGGGGGCCCTACGGTGCTCCCCCCACGCCCAGAGTATGGAGCCCCAACTCGGCTTATTTTTCGAGTTACGTCCGGTCAAAGTTGAAATTTCAAGCGGGTATATCTCTGGGACCAACTAGGACTCTCTTAAGGTAGAGATCGAACCAGAGTGTATTGAACCGGTGCCTCATCTCAGTGATGAAGCCGAGTTGGGGCTCCATACTCTGGGCACAAGGGGGTCCCCTGGGGGTCCCCCCACGCCCAGAGTATGGAGCCCCAACTCGGCTTATTTTTCGAGTTACGTCCGGTCAAAGTCGAAACTTCAAGCGGGTGTATCTCTGGGACCAATCCGAGTTGGGGCTCCATACTCTGGGCACAAGGGGGTCCCCTGGGGGTCCCCCCACGCCCAGAGTATGGAGCCCCAACTCGGCTTACTTTTCGAGTTACGTCCGGTCAAAGTTGAAATTTCAAGCGGGTGTATCTCTGGGACCAAGCCGAGTTGGGGCTCCATGCTCTGGGCACAAGGGGGTCCCCTGGGGGTCCCCCCACGCCCGGAGTATGGAGCCCCAACTCGGCTTACTTTTCGAGTTACGTCCGGTCAAAGTTGAAATTTCAAGCGGGCGTATCTCTGGAACCCTGCCGAGTTGGGGCTCCGTACGCCAGGGGTGGGGGGGCCCTACGGTGCTCCCCCCACGCCCGGAGTATGGAGCTCCAACTCGGCTTACTTTCGGAGATACGCCCGGTCAAAGCTGGACAGGAAGTGACCGTATCTCGGCAACCGAGCCGAGTTGGGGCTCCGTACGCCAGGGGTGGGGGGGCCCTACGGTGCTCCCCCCCACGCCCAGAGTATGGAGCCCCAACTCGGCTCACTTTCCGAGTTACGCCCGGTCAAAGCTGGACCGGAAGTGGCCGTATCTCGGGACCGGAAGGTCCCCGGAGCTCGGGACGGCGGGAGGAGTAGGGTGCCCTCGGGGCCCCCCGGCACCCGCCGTCTCGAGCCGCTGGGACCTTCCGTTCCCGAGATAGGCCCGGTTACGCGCAAGGGACTTTTGGACAAAACGGCCCGTATCTCGGGAAGGGGAGGTCCCAGCGCCTCGCCCTTTCGTGTCTCGGGGGGGTCCCTCGGGTAGCTCTCGGACCCCGCCTCCCCGAGCCCCTTGGGCCCTTCCTTCCGACGCGCGCGCCGTCCTGTCGGGCCCCGTTTCTCCGGGACCCGGGGGCCCCGGAGCTCGGGGGTGGGCTCCTTGGAAGGGGCCCGCCGAGACCCTACTCTGACCCGAGTTTGGCGTCGATGGGACCCACCTTCCCCGAGTCACGGCCGTTCAAAGTCCGGGCCCCTTCTCGGCTCCCGAGCCCAAAACCTGCAGTGGGTCGGGACCTCCACGGCCCCGGGGGCTCTGGTGGCACGCCGAGGAAGGTTCACCGTTCTGGGGACGCGGCCAGCGCTCGGCGGGGACTAACCGGGACTCTCTTAAGGTAGCGGCCGAGCAGAGAGCCGAGCGAACGGAGGAAGTTTCGCGAATATCTCGAAAAGCGCTCGGCTAAAAAATCCCAAACTCGGGTCGGTCGTGGGCCTCGGGGGGGCCTATCCAACGGGCCCACCCCCGTCCCCGAGGGCCCCCGGGTCGGGGAGCTACGGCCGGTCAAAGGCGCAGCTTTTCCGGCTCCTATCTCGGGAACCCCTGGCTCAATCTTCCCCGAACCGCCACTCGATCGTAGGGATGGACGAGGCCTTTCGAATGAGCCCACCCACGGGCTGAAATTCGCCAGGGCCCCGGAGATATAACCGTTCAAAGTCGGGGGCCCCAATCCGGCAGGGGGGCGTCCCCGGGGCCCGCCGCTCTCCCCTTCCAGCGAGGGCCCCCCTGGGACCTCCTCACCCGAATTTGAGCTCTCTGGGTCTTCGCGTCGCCGAGATACGGCCGCTTTTTCTCCCATTGGCCGTGATGTCATCATCCAAAGCGGCCCCGCCTTTTTGGCGCGCGCCCGGTGGTTTTCGGCTCATATCTCCGCGAAAACTCCACCAAAATGGACCAAACCGGTACCGTTCTTTTCGTCTCGACCAGACGCTTCCGAAGAGCCCGGCGCCCGCCGGATCCGTTGAGTTTTCGCCGAGATATTTGCGTTTTTCGCCTTCGCGGCGCTGTATCTCGGGCCCCCGGGGGCCCCGGAGGCCGTGGGTGGGCTCTTTGGAAAGCTCTCGTCCCGCTCTATACTCGATAAAAATTTGGCGTCGATAGGACCCACCGCGGCCGAGTTACGGCCGTTTTAATACGTTTGCAGTGGGTTACCATCCATCAAAAGTGCGTGCGCTCTAAGGTGGGCGCCCAGGCCGGCCAGGGCGCTCCATACCCGACTAGGAGCGCCTAGCCCCGCGGCCCTGGTGGGCCTGCCGGTGCAAAGGGTGTCCTGCAAGGGACCATTCTGGTTTTGGGGGAAGTGGGGTGACCGCTTCCCCCGGGGAGTCTGGGGATCGGCTCTGGGGGGGTCTGTGGCCCTGTGGCTTGGTCCTGGAGCCCATCCTCGCTCCCAAAACCTAAGTCCCAAATGTTGCAGTGCACCCTGAGCTCCAGGCACCCGGGAGCTCTTCGGCCAACCCAGGGAGGGTGCCTTGTCCCCGGTCAGACGCAGCTCGCCCCCGCCGCCCCTGGGGCTCAGCCTGGAGCCGAGACGGTCCTAAAACGGCCCTTGGGGCCTATATGGGAGAGGAGGGTGGTGGAAGTCCTGGAGGGAGAGGGCCTCCAGGACCGGCCCAAGCCCAGCCAGGGGCCACTCTGGCTGGGGACGAAAACCAGGGCGAGCTGGGCGCCCGGAGCTCTGGAAGTCCTGGAGGGAGAGGGCCTCCAGGACCGGCCCAAGCCCAGCCAGGCCCCGCTCTGGCTGGGGACGAAAACCAGGGCGAGCTGGGCGCCCGGAGCTCTGGAAGTCCTGGAGGGAGAGGGCCTCCAGGACCGGCCCAAGCCCAGCCAGGCCCCGCTCTGGCTGGGGACGAAAACCAGGGCGAGCTGGGCGCCCGGAGCTCTGGAAGTCCTGGAGGGAGAGGGCCTCCAGGACCGGCCCAAGCCCAGCCAGGCCCCGCTCTGGCTGGGGACGAAAACCAGGGCGAGCTGGGCGCCCGGAGCTCTGGAAGTCCTGGAGGGAGAGGGCCTCCAGGACCGGCCCAAGCCCAGCCAGGCCCCGCTCTGGCTGGGGACGAAAACCAGGGCGAGCTGGGCGCCCGGGGCTCTGGAAGTCCTGGAGGGAGAGGGCCTCCAGGACCGGCCCAAGCCCAGCCAGGCCCCGCTCTGGCTGGGGACGAAAACCAGGGCGAGCTGGGCGCCCGGGGCTCTGGAAGTCCTGGAGGGAGAGGGCCTCCAGGACCGGCCCAAGCCCAGCCAGGCCCCGCTCTGGCTGGGGACGAAACCCAGGGCGAGCTGGGCGCCCGGAGCTCTGGAAGTCCTGGAGGGAGAGGGCCTCCAGGACCGGCCCAAGCCCAGCCAGGCCCCGCTCTGGCTGGGGACGAAACCCAGGGCGAGCTGGGCGCCCGGAGCTCTGGAAGTCCTGGAGGGAGAGGGCCTCCAGGACCGGCCCAAGCCCAGCCGGGCCCCGCTCTGGCTGGGGAGAGTGAGTTCAATCTCCACCGTTGTGGTGGAGCTGTGGATTTTTTGAAAAATATGACAAAGTCCGTAAACGTGAGGTGGGTTCAGAGCTCCATGCCCTCAGACCTCCCTGGCCAGCCCAGGGAGGGTGCCTCCGTCCCGGGCACAGACAGGTCGGTGGGCCTACCGCCTGGAGCTCCGCCTGGAGCTAAGTCGGTCCTAAAACGGACCTTCGGGCCTGTATGGAGGAGGGAAAGAGCAGGTGGAGGCACACACCCGACCGACCCTCATCAGACCGTGGTGAGCCCCACTCAGAGTCGCTCTGGGTGGGTATAAACTCCAGCTTACGCCACGCGCGGTGGAAGTCCTGGAGGGAGAGGGCCTCCAGGACCGTTCCAAGCCCAGACAGGGGCCACTCTGGCTGGGGACGAAACCCAGGGCGAGCTGGGCGCCCGGAGCTCTGGAAGTCCTGGAGGGAGAGGGCCTCCAGGACCGTTCCAAGCCCAGACAGGGGCCACTCTGGCTGGGGACGAAACCCAGGGCGAGCTGGGCGCCCGGAGCTCTGGAAGTCCTGGAGGGAGAGGGCCTCCAGGACCGTTCCAAGCCCAGACAGGGGCCACTCTGGCTGGGGACGAAACCCAGGGCGAGCTGGGCGCCCGGAGCTCTGGAAGTCCTGGAGGGAGAGGGCCTCCAGGACCGTTCCAAGCCCAGACAGGGGCCACTCTGGCTGGGGACGAAACCCAGGGCGAGCTGGGCGCCCGGAGCTCTGGAAGTCCTGGAGGGAGAGGGCCTCCAGGACCGTTCCAAGCCCAGCCAGGGGCCACTCTGGCTGGGGACGAAATCCAGGGCGAGCCGAGCGCGGTGGAGCTCTGGAAGTCCTGGATGGAGAGGGCCTCCAGGACCATTCCAAGCCCAGCCAGGGAGGGTGCGCTCTGGCTGGGGAGTGAGTTCAATCTCCGCCGTGGTGGAGCGCTGAAAAACACGAAACCTCCAGGGAAAAAAGATGGGGGGGGTTGATTCCCTGAAAAGTGCATCCCAGGCATGGCGCACCTCTCCTGGGCACGAATAAAGCCCAAAGCCCATGGAGAAGGTGACTCTGGTGACAAGATCTCAAAAAATGACAAAGTCCAAAAATTTGCAGTGGGTTCAAACCTCCAGGGCCTTCAAGGCAGTGACCCAAGCCAGGGAGGGTGCGCTCTGGCTGGGGAGTGAGTTCAATCTCCGCCGTGGTGGAGCTCTGAAAAACATGAGACCTCCAGGAAAAAAAGATGGGGGGTTGATTCCCTGAAAAGTGCATCCCAGGCATGGCGCACCTCTCCTGGGCAAGAATAAAGCCCAAAGCCCATGGAGAAATTGACTCTGGTACCGCGCTCTCCAAAAATGACAAAGTCCAAAAATTTGCAGTGGGTTCAAACCTCCAGGGCCTTCAAGGCAGTGACCCAAGCCAGGGAGGGTGCGCTCTGGCTGGGGAGTGAGTTCAATCTCCGCCGTGGTGGAGCTCTGAAAAACATGAGACCTCCAGGAAAAAAAGATGGGGGGTTGATTCCCTGAAAAGTGCATCCCAGGCATGGCGCACCTCTCCTGGGCAAGAATAAAGCCCAAAGCCCATGGAGAAATTGACTCTGGTACCGCGCTCTCCAAAAATGACAAAGTCCAAAAATTTGCAGTGGGTTCAAACCTCCAGGGCCTTCAAGGCAGTGACCCAAGCCAGGGAGGGTGCGCTCTGGCTGGGGAGTGAGTTCAATCTCCGCCGTGGTGGAGCTCTGAAAAACATGAGACCTCCAGGAAAAAAGATGGGGGGGGGTTGATTCCCTGAAAAGTGCATCCCAGGCATGGCGCACCTCTCCTGGGCAAGAATAAAGCCCAAAGCCCATGGAGAAATTGACTCTGGTACCGCGCTCTCCAAAAATGACAAAGTCCAAAAATTTGCAGTGGGTTCAAACCTCCAGGGCCTTCAAGGCAGTGACCCAAGCCAGGGAGGGTGCGCTCTGGCTGGGGAGTGAGTTCAATCTCCGCCGTGGTGGAGCTCTGAAAAACATGAGACCTCCAGGAAAAAAGATGGGGGGGGGTTGATTCCCTGAAAAGTGCATCCCAGGCATGGCGCACCTCTCCTGGGCACGAACAAAGCCCAAAGCCCATGGAGAAATTGGCTCTGGTGCCGCGCTCTCAAAAAATGACAAAGTCCAAAAACTTGCAGTGGGTTCAAACCTCCATGCTCTCAGACCTCCCTGGCCGGCCCAGGGAGGGTGGCCCGTCCTGGGCCAGAGTCAGATTTTACCGCCACTCCTGGAGCTCCGTCTGGAGCGAAGACGGTCCTAAAACGGACCTCCGGGCATGTATGGAGGAGGGTGGAGCAGCCTTCCAGGGCACGAATAAAGCCCAAAGCCCATGGAGAAGGTGACTCTGGTGACAAGATCTCAAAAAATGACAAAGTCCAAAAATTTGCAGTGGGTTCAAACCTCCAGGGCCTTCAAGGCAGTGACCCAAGCCAGGGAGGGTGCGCTCTGGCTGGGGAGTGAGTTCAATCTCCGCCGTGGTGGAGCTCTGAAAAACATGAGACCTCCAGGAAAAAAAGATGGGGGGGTTGATTCCCTGAAAAGTGCATCCCAGGCATGGCGCACCTCTCCTGGGCAAGAATAAAGCCCAAAGCCCATGGAGAAATTGACTCTGGTACCGCGCTCTCCAAAAATGACAAAGTCCAAAAATTTGCAGTGGGTTCAAACCTCCAGGGCCTTCAAGGCAGTGACCCAAGCCAGGGAGGGTGCGCTCTGGCTGGGGAGTGAGTCCAATCTCCGCCGTGGTGGAGCTCTGAAAAAACACGAAACCTCCAGGGGAAAAGATGGGGGGGGTTGATTCCCTGAAAAGTGCATCCCAGGCATGGCGCACCTCTCCTGGGCACGAATAAAGCCCAAAGCCCATGGAGAAAGTGACTCTGGTGCCGAAATCTCAAAAAATGACAAAGTCCAAAAACTTGCAGTGGGTTCAGACCTCCATGCTCTCAGACCTCCCTGGCCGGCCCAGGGAGGGTGGCCCGTCCTGGGCCAGAGTCAGATTTTACCGCCACTCCTGGAGCTCCGTCTGGAGCGAAGACGGTCCTAAAACGGACCTCCGGGCATGTATGGAGGAGGGTGGAGCAGCCTTCCAGGGCACGAATAAAGCCCAAAGGCCATGGAGAAAGTGACTCTGGTGCCGAAATCCCAAAAAATGACAAAGTCCAAAAACTTGCAGTGGGTTCAAACCTCCATGCTCTCAGACCTCCCTGGCCGGCCCAGGGAGGGCGGCCCGTCCTGGGTCAGATTCAGATTTTAGCGCCACCCCTGGAGCTCCGTCTGGAGCGAAGACGGTCCTAAAACGGACCTTCGGGCATGTATGGAGGAGGGTGGAGCAGCCTCCCTGGGCACGAATAAAGCCCAAAGCCCATGGAGAAAGCGAGTCTGGTGGCGAAATGACAAAGTCCAAAAATGTTGCGGTGGACTCAAAGCTCCATGCTCTCAGACCTCCCTGGCCGGCCCAGGGAGGGTGGCCCGTCCTGGGTCAGAGTCAGATTTTCCCGCCACCCCCGGAGCTCCGTCTGGAGCAAAGACGGTCCTAAAACGGACCTTCGGGCCTATATGGAAGAGGGGAGTGCGGCCCTCATCAGACCGTCGTGAGTCCCACTCAGAGGTGCCCTGGTCGGGTATAAAGTCCAGATTACAGGTCTCTGGAAGTTCCTGGAGGGGAGAGGGCCTCCAGGAGAAAGCAGGCCGGCCAGCCCAGGCAGGGGGCACTCTGGCTGGGGGAAGAGAAGAGACTTCCATCTCTGGCAGTACGAAACCTCCAGGAAATGACAGGCTGGTTCTCTGAAAGCGCTTCCCAGGCAGGGTGCAGCCTCCCCGGGAGTCGAATCAAGCTCAAACGGGGCCCCCCACTGAGTCAAAATTTGAAGAAATGACTAAGTCCATAAACGTGAGGTGGGTTCAGAGCTCCGTGCTCTCAGACCTCCCTGGCCAGCCCGGGGAGGGTGCCTCGGTCCCGGTCACAGACAGTTGGGCGCGTGCCTACCGGAGCTCCGCCTGGGGCTGAGTCGGTCCTAAAACGGACCTCCGGGCCTTTGTGGAGGAGGGAAAGAGCAGGTGGAGGCACACACCCGGCCGCCCTCATCAGACCGTCGTGAGTCCCACTCAGAGTTGCCCCTGGGTGGGTATAAAATCCATATTATACACCACTCTGGAAGTCCTGGAGGGGAGAGGGCCTCCAGGAGAGAGTCGGCCGGCCAGCCCAGGCAGGGGGCCCTCTGGCTGGGGAAGAGAAGAGACTTTTGGTCTCTGGCAGTACGAAACCTCCAGGAAATGACAGGCTGGTTCTCTGAAAGCGCTTCCCAGGCAGGGTGCAGCCTTCCTGGGAAACGAATCAAGCTCAAACGGGGCCCCCCATTGAGTCAAAATTTGAAGAAATGACTAAGTCCATAAACGTGAGGTGGGTTCAGAGCTCCGTGCTCTCAGACCTCCCTGGCCAGCCCGGGGAGGGTGCCTCGGTCCCGGTCACAGACAGTTGGGCGCGTGCCTACCGGAGCTCCGCCTGGGGCTGAGTCGGTCCTAAAACGGACCTCCGGGCCTTTGTGGAGGAGGGAAAGAGCAGGTGGAGGCACACACCCGGCCGCCCTCATCAGACCGTCGTGAGTCCCACTCAGAGTTGCCCCTGGGTGGGTATAAAATCCATATTATACACCACTCTGGAAGTCCTGGAGGGGAGAGGGCCTCCAGGAGAGAGTCGGCCGGCCAGCCCAGGCAGGGGGCCCTCTGGCTGGGGAAGAGAAGAGACTTTTGGTCTCTGGCAGTACGAAACCTCCAGGAAATGACAGGCTGGTTTTCTGAAAGCGCTTCCCAGGCAGGGTGCAGCCTTCCTGGGAAACGAATCAAGCTCAAACGAGCCCCCCATTGAGTCACATCTGAAGAAAAGACTAAGTCCACGAACGTGAGGTGGGTTCAGAGCTCCGTGCTCTCAGACCTCCCTGGCCAGCCCGGGGAGGGTGCCTCGGTCCCGGTCACAGACAGTTGGGCGCGTGCCTACCGGAGCTCCGCCTGGGGCTGAGTCGGTCCTAAAACGGACCTTCGGGGTCTCGAGGAGGAGGGGACAACGGACACGGAACACAAGAGCCATGGTGGTCAGACCGGGTAGGGAAACGGCCTGACTCAGCCCAGAGTAGTGGCACTTGGTGCGGGCGAGAGACTTCCAGTAAACGCGGGTCTGGTTTGGACACCCAGACCCCCCTCGGTGCCAGGGCGTGCATACCGGTTGAACCTGTGGCGAGCTTAGGGGTGAAAGACACGGTGACAAGGTATATAACGGACAACGGGCGCCTCCGGGTTGCCCGGGGCCCGGAGGAGCGCACCCTCTCCTTCGGGCCGTCACGTCGGGGTGCCTGGTCGATTGGAGCTTCGGACGCGCCAGGGGACGGCCCCTGCCCGGTCGAGAGGCCGCTATGGGCAGCTTGCTCCTCCCCGATTTGCGCGTCGACTCTAGACGCGGCCTCCCTCCGGGGAAAGCAGGCCGCGTCGAACCTCGGGAGACTCAGCTGGCCCGTCGGAAAAAACGGATGTCCGCAGCAGGGGCGGCCGCGGGTGCGTCGGGAGGCTTGGACGGTCGGTGGGGTTTCCTTAGGGGGCCCCCTTACCCCGCCGGCACGTCTTGGAGCCGAACTTTGCCCCGCGCCTCCCTCGCTTTGAAAGCACCCCTTCCCGGTTACGGCCTCGATCCAGAGGCCTCCCCCCCCTCCCACCCTGGGCGGAGGGTTCCCTCACGCGCCCTACGAGCGGCCGTGCCGCCTCGAGCCCAGGCCCGAGCGGAGCGAGACCCGCGTGTAGGAAGCCAGCGCGCGGCGGTTCGCTCGTCCGCCCGGGTGCTCCTCGGTCGATCCCCGAGGTAAATCAACCATATGCTTGTCGAACCGCTCGGTCTTGGGTAAATGGCGAAACAACTCCAGGGGCTTGAGACACCCCTGGAGGAAAGGGTGGTGGAGCAAAGAAAATGCAACACAGAAAAACGGACAGAGTCCCAAACGCTGCGGTTCAACCAGATTCCCACGAACACTCGACTCCTCTGGCTGGTGACCAGGGAGGGCGCCTCGGTGTCGGGCACGATCGAATCCGTCCGCCGTGACGGAGCTCCCGTCGGAGCAAAGACGGTCCTGAAACGGACCTTGGGGGTGTTGTCGAGGAGAAGGGGACACACGCTCCGCTCGGACAAGGTGAGAGGGAAAACAAACGGGTGCCTCCGGGTCCCCTCGGTTCGGTTCGCTACATCCTGGGGAGGATGCCTTATCTGGGGCGGTGAGCGGCGTCGAAGGCGCCCCCGGAGGAGAAAAAGTCCACCTCCGGGAAAAAAAAAAAAAAACGGACAGAGTCCGAAACGCTGGGGTCCAACCAGATTCCCACAAACACGCGTCTCCCTGGCTGGCGACCAGGGAGGGCGCCTCGGTGTCGGGCACGATCGAATCCGTCTGCCGTGACGGAGCTCCCGTCGGAGCAAAGACGGTCCTAAAACGGACCTTGGGGGTTTTGTCGAGGAGGGGACAAACGCTCCGCTCGGACAAGGTGAGAGGAAGAAAAACGGGTGCCTCCGGGTTCGGTTTCCTACATCCTGGCGCCCTGGAGGAAAGTCCACCTCCGAAAAAACGGACAGAGTCCAGAAATGTGCATTCCAACGAGATCCCCAAGGGGACCCGCCTCCCTGGCCGACACCCAGGGAGGGCGCCTCAGACTCGGGCGCGGGCGAATCCGTCGGTGCGATGGAGCTCACGTCGGAGCAAAGACGGTCCTAAAACGGACCTTCGGGGTTTTGTCGA